>NC_036865.1:24089777-24114280 GCF_002910315.2 Salvelinus sp. IW2-2015 | reverse complement strand
AACAGTCTATGACTAGGCTGGCTGGAGTCTTTGACAATTTTTAGGGCCTTCCTCTGACACCGCCTGGTATAGAGGTCCTGGATGGCAGGAAGCTTGACCCCAATGATGTACTGGGCCGTACGTATTACCCTCTGTAGTGCCTTGCGGTCAGGGGCCGAGCAGTTGCCATACCAGGCAGTTATGCAACCCGTCAGGATGCTCTCGATGGTGCAGCTGTAGAAACTTTTGAGGATCTGAGGACTCATGCCAAATCTTTTCAGTCTCCTGAGGGGGAATAGGTTTTGTCGTGCTCTCTTCTGTCTTGATGTGCTTAGACCATGTTACGTTGTTGGTGATGTTAGTATGTTGGTGATGTGATGTCTGGCCGTGCAGTCKTGAGTGAACAGGGAGTACAGGAGGATACTGAGCACGCACCCCTGAGGGGCCCCCGTGTTGAGGATCAGTGTGGTTGATTTGTTGTTACCTACCCTTACCACCTGGGGGTGGCACGTCAGGAAGTCTAGGATCCAGTTGCAGAGGGAGGTGTTTAGTCCCAGGGTCCTTAGCTTAGTGATGAGCTTTAAGGGCACTATGGTGTTGAARGCTGAGCTGTAGTCAATGAATAGCGTTCTCACAAAGGTGTTCCTTTTGTCCAGGTGTGAAAGGACAGTGTGGAGTGCAATAGATATTGCATCATCTGTGGATCTGTTGGGGCGGTATGCAAATTGGAGTGGGTCTAGTGTTTCTGGGATAATGATGTTGATGTGAACATTCTTTTAAGGCACTTCATGGCTACAGACGTGAGTGCTACAGGTCGGTAGTCATTTAGGCAGGTTACCTTAGTTTTCTTGGGCACAGGGACTATGGTGGTCTGCTTGAAACATCCTGTATTTCAGACTCAGACAGGGAGAGGTTTGAAATGTCAGTGAAGACACTTGCCAGTTGGTCAGCGCATGCTCGGAGTACATGTCCTGGTAATCCGTCTGGCCCTGCGGCTTTGTGAATTTTACTCACATCGGTTGCGTAGAGCGTGATCACACAGTTGTCCGGAACAGCTGATGCTCTCATGCATGTTTCAGTGTTACTTGTCTCGAAGCAAGCATAGAAGTAATTTTGTTKATCTGGTAGGCTTGTGTCACTGGGCAGCTCTCGGCTGTGCTTCCCTTTGTAGTCTGTAATAGTTTGTGTAACAGTTTAACTTTATGGCGTCCCCTCGCCCAAACCCGGGCGCGAACCAGGGACCCTCTGCACACATCAACAACGGTCGCCCACGAAGCATCGTTACCCATCGCTCCACAAAGGCCGCGGCCCTTGCAGAGCAAGGGGAACCACTACTTCAAGTCTCAGAGCAAGTGACGTCACCGACTGAAASGCTGCTAGCGCGCACCACCGCTACCTAGCTAAAACCTGTAACATTTATAAGAGGAACAGGAGCTCAAGCAGTAGAACATTTGAGTGGCCAGTACTCAGCTCCCGTCAGCTCCTGCCCAAGTCAAGCACTGTTCATCTGAGGCTTCCGTTGATCAGTTAGCTTGAATGAAGCTCGGTAACTTGTTTAGGGTTAGGGTTAGCTAAAAGGGTTAAGGTTAGTGAAAGGGTGAGTTGAAAGGGTTATGGTTAGGGTAAGGGTTAGCTAACATGTTAAGCAGTTGCAAAGTAGCTAAAAAGTAGTAAGTAGTTGAAAAGTTACTTATTAGCTAAAATGGTCCGTGATTAGATTTGAAATCACAACTTTGGTTACTAGACATTCATGTTATATGCATACCCATCGACCCCGACCAACCACACCACTTTCGTTTTTGCCTTAAGTAACCATCTGTCTTATGTAACCATACCAAATGTAACATATAATACTAACTTGAGTGTTGTGGATTTACATGTACTATGGACTTACATGTACTATGTTACGTCCAGTCTATGAGACCAGGCTACAATGGGACAGCCCCTGATCCTGAATGTATCAGATTAGCCATTATATTGACCAGATACTCCACTTCATGGTGAAGGAAGTAGTAGTACGCTAGTCTAGTAGCCGCTCTAACAATGAAATAAAAAGTCTTAAAAAGTGGAAGATACTCAGGAGGAGGCAAAATCGGGTGGGACCATTTTAGCGAATGAGAGGGCAGATACGACAGCAAAGATGATGGATATACTGACAAGATACATGTCTCTCCGCCCTAACAATGGGAGTCGATCACAAAGCGGCTGGGCGGGTTGTCTAGCTCCCGCCTATCCTTTCTTTGGATTGGATGATACATCTCATTCTTGTAATCTTGTTTGAATATTCGATAAGGGTTGTTGACGTCAACCGCCTGAGAGATGCTCTACTAGCCTCAATGCAGGAATATGCATAGCCATCTCGAGACAACTCAAATATACAGTGTTTTTTCTCAAAGTTGCCGGGATGTCACGTGTCCTATCATTACACTCGTAACAACTTAAGCATTATGAAACTTATATTCGACGAAATAAACCTCATGTAGCAAATAAACCGTACATTTTTTGTTGACCCAATTCAACACTCTCTCATTGACCTCCATACAAAAACTCCTTGCTTGGTGACCGAGTCAACGAAAAAACGCCGCCTACTGGAGGGAGACAGATTTTCTGCAGAGTTGGCCTCTCTCTTCCACTCTGACGAGACACAACGGTTTCTACTACCACTACCTCAGGTTACCACAGCCACAAAGTCAAAATTGTCTATTTGATAAAAGTTCATGAAAACAAAAATGTGCTTTTCGGTCTTAATTTAAGGTTAGGGTTAGCATAAGATTAGCAGCTTGGTTAGGGTTACCACAAACGATTTTGTAAATCATTTTTTTAAGGTTTAAAATTATATTTTAAGAAGATCAGGTTTAGAAATAGGCACTCCAGAGTGGTGCAGCGGTCTAAGGCACTGCATCTCAGTGCTTGAGGCATCACTACAGACACCCTGGTTCGAATCCAGGCTGTAATACAACCGGCCATGATTGGGAGTCCCATATGGCGGCGCACAATTGGCTCAGGGTTTGGCCGGTGTAGGCCATCATTGTAAATAAGAATTTGTTCTTAACTGACTTGCCTATTTAAATAAAAAATGTATTAAAAAAATTGGAAACTGTGTTAATTAATGACGATCAGGCACAACGCCGATAAGTTCATGGCTAGAAGGGATCCATCTTTTGGTTAATTAACGTCAACATTTTTTTTGTGTGCATTTTAGCTAACCCAAACCCATTTCCTAACCTTAACCTAATTATCATAAACTGCTGCGTAAATTATACTAACCTGCTGCTACAAAAAGTAAATCTGACGTTAATTTGTCAAAAGCTGGATCCCTTCTAGCATGACCCTCCAATTTATAGTCCTACTTATATCAGTACACTCATAACAACCTTATCATTACGAAACTTCTATTAGGTCAAATAAACCACAGATAACAAATAACCCATTACATTTTTTGTTAACCAAATTTGACACTCGTTGACATCCATACAAATACTCCCAGTAATCCCTCTCCCTTCTCCTCTTCTGGTGGTTTCAAGTCAGAGATTTCCGAGTCCCAGTTTCCAATTGTTTTAATTGCGACATTAATTTCTGCGGAGATCATATGTCGAGTTCAAAACAACAGGGAACTCTGACATTTAGACTTCAGTGCGTTCAAGACAAATGGGAACTCTGCTCAGACTGGGGGAGAGAGATAGGGCCGGCAATTGCATTGGGGAATGTTCCTCCGTGGCTATTTCCGAAACCAAGTGTAGATGTTGACATGACTGAGGGCAGGAGAGAACGGGGTGAGGACGTGAGATGGTGTGTGGAGATGGATAATCGGTTTTATTTGTTTTTAAGGATGTATACAGATGGTTCAAAATTGCGCAGTGGCGTGCCGTGGCCTGGGGCCTAGGCCTTCAGTGAGGTTACTACACTGTCCCACCCGAATAACTCACCTCTTATTATCATCAATTAAGCCATGACTCTAGAACATATACATTTTAGACAGAAAACGCAGTATAACCAGGCGTTCGTCACCTTGAAATTGACAAATTGAAATTTTTGGGTAAACAGTGTTTAACAGACAACTCAAGTTTGCAAAGCCAGTGTGGCTCCAAACACCAAATCGACACTTGCAAATAATAGGCATTCCCAGCAGTACAGTTTGCAGTGCTTCTCGGAGCCTTTGAGCCATTGACAGCGCTCGTATTGAAACTTGAATAGTGGCGAGCGAACGAACCCCTTTCCCGCCTGTGACAGGCTGTGGCGTCGGGCGACCTCTCCTTACAATGTCTTACTTTTCTTGAAAAGTTCGTCTTGAGAATGGCGTTATAATTATACTCGACGAAATCGATACTTCTCCTCCTTCCGCCATGTGTGGGTTCAAAAAACAGCTTTAGTAGAGTTTCCTAGATCTGCATAGACCTGCCCATAGGACCTGCCTCTCAAATTGGTAATCCAATCAAAAGACGTGGACGCCCTAGGCCTGCTAGCTGGCTCCGTGTAACACTGGAGGCCAGCCAGCAGGCGTACAATAGCCAACTCTAAAGCTGATTGGTTGACACAAAATTTTAATTTCCATTCACTTTATAGCTACAAGCGCCGCACTGTTGATTCTGAAGGCCTGAGAGCAGTTTTAGACCCCTGCAACACATGATGGCTGAATATGATTGGATAAAAATCTAACATAAAGACCCCAGCCTCCAAATCTCAACCTGGGGCTGGAAGCAGTGCAACCAAGAGGGAAAGCTATGAAATAAGAGTTAAACTCTTACTCTGGGGAATAATTTGAATACATATTTTGATGGCGTAATATATTTAAAAAAAAATTATATTCTGATGATGTTTAGGCCAGCAGAGAAGGCCTTGCAGGCCCTGACGGCCCACCACTGTTCAAATGATACAGTCAGTGGAAGGGTGGAGGCAGGTGTGTATATCCCAGATTTCAACGTTAGAGTATGTAAGCGATTAATTTATTAAGTGTCAGTCAGTATATGCAGCCGAGTTGATGGCCATGATTATAGGTTTTAGATTGGTGGAGGAGGTGAAACCACTCAGAGTTGCGATTTGCTCTGATTCTGCTGCAGTGTTGAGTAGTGTGAAGACGGGCAGGTCTGAGCTATATGGATCACTCCAATCCTCTACGGTGCTAGAGGCGGCTCAAAAATGATGTAGAGAACGTGTGTTGCGGCCATGGGTTCTATATATAGGGGCGAACCCCAGCCGAGTATTTCACTGTAAGACTACACCTGTTTGTATTCAGTGCATGTGACAAATAACATTTTGATTTGAACTATGGTGGATGCCTCGCCAGGCCAATGCAGTGAAATAATTCTGAAGTTTAAGATTTTTGATAAAGTGCATAATTATATTTTTCAATATATTGGATACATTTTTGTGTGTTTTTGTCTTCCAGAGGAAGGCTTGCTGTACCTTGCTCATCATTTCGGAGACTCTGACTTGTACCAAAGGGCTCAGCGGATGGGAACGCCTACGACTGTCGGAGATTCAGATCACGATACAGGGATAAGAACCCACAGACATACAGAAGGGTACGTTGTAATGGTGGGCACCAATATCTAAAATTCKCACAGACATACACACATATAAATTAATGCTACACACAAATCACAACTGCTGCTGCCAGACTCCTATTATGATTGCCAAATACTGCACAATTTAAACACTTGCCCCCAAATCCCCCCTTCCCCAAAACACATGTAAATATTGGACTATAAATTGTACCTTACTGTATTATTCTTATGGTGAAATGTTTATTATATTCTACTGAGCCATTTACTTTATGTTCGTATTCTTATCTTTTATTATTTCTTATTGTTGTTGCATTGTCAAGAAGGAAGCTGCAAGTAAGCATTTCATTGGCTGGTGTATACCACGTGTATCCTGTAGGACTAATAAAACTTGAAAATTATATCAGTATCGCTTGATACTGTTTTGACTTCAATATTGTTTGATTTGGGTTTGATATCGATATGAGCAAGACCTATTGTGATATTGGTTTATCCTTCCTGTTAACCTATGCTATTATGTAAAAAAAAAGCATACATGACTGTTCCTGCATGCACAAAATCCTCTTGCAGATGTTCACATGCTCTCAACTTAATATACTTAACGTGAGCATTTTTCTCCAATTAAAAAAATCCTTGAACATGTGGTAGGTAGCCTAGTGGAGTGTTGGGCCAGTAACCGAAAGGTCGCTGGTTAGAATACCCAAGCTGACAAGGTGATGTCTGTCTGTGCCCTTGAGCAAYGCTCCAGGGGCGCCATACTACCATGGCTGACTCTGTTAAACAACACATTTCACTACATCTGTGACAATACATTTGTTTTTTTCAGGTTTAGGCAATTTGGTTCATTTGGCAATGTGAAACCAACCAGACCAAATGTAAATAAAATACRATAGCTCAGAACTATGTGTGAAATGCCCTTACTTGCCTGCTGATAGATCATTGACAGTGGATGGGTTTCCCATTGCATTTAAGCTGGTTGACTAAAGTTAGGCTCCCAGAACATTCCCACCTGGCCAATGGGCAATCAGCAACCAGTTCAAATTCACAGATCCGTGAAAGTGAAACACAAATGAACTTTTACACTGTTCCAATATTTTTTATTAACCAATGTGTTATTAAAAAAAAATTAACTGATAGATGCCCATGATTAACATTTTTGATGTGTGCTTGCATGACCTGCTGCCCATCTGCTCTGATTTGAACCTCAATGGAAAAGGTTCTGTTGTTGGAGATCCATTTGATGTTTTGATTGCTCCATACTTATTTTCCCCCTCAGATTATTTGGTACTTGAATCGAATGTGAAGAAATCAATAGACAACGCTCTATTCAAGCCAACACACACAAATTGGAGCGTAAGATTGGAGCAGCAATTAGAGAGAAAATGCCTTGCAGACATATGGGCTGTGGGGGGACCCCTCTCTCTCTCTGCACACTCCTGCGGACAGACTTAACTTCCTGTAGAACTGTGAAACAAACTGACAAGGTGATGGCTGGTTTAAATACAAACATTAGTGTTTATCTCTTTTTTAAGCCTTGAAATTTATTTTTGAATGAGATACTGCTACAGCTGCTATAATAAAAGCTCTTTCCCATATTATGCTTTGATAAATATTTAGAAGAACCAACTCAAGGCCTTTAAGGATAGACATCTGAGCCAGTTTTTATAGCATTTATAGTTAGTACCTGTATATACCATACATTGTTATTACATGGGCTAGATGGAATTATGTAGCTAATGTAATTATATAATTGAATGTACCCTGTGGATTTGCTTGTAGCTTGGTAGATTGCAAATTATTGCACAAATGAATCTGTATTTATTCAAATTAAACAAATGTTTCATTATAATCACTATATAATGACCTAGTGTAGTTTTATTTTATTACAGAGACAAATATTTGATCCACAAACAAAATATTTCACATGGATATTTTAATTTGAAAATGTATTTTAGTTTCAGTTTCAAGTTCTTGAAGGAAAGTACAAAAAGCAGTTCAGGTGAATATGAGTATCAATACTGTCTAATCAAATCCATGGTTCAAAAACAGCAGTTTTGCATTGTCTTAATCGCCATATCTTACATTCAATTGTCTCCACATGTCAATTGATGTGGAAAAGCTGCCATAAGATGTGTTCCCTAGAATACATTCAATACATTTTAGCATATACAAAAAAAAACTACATGGTTAACATTGTTGCACAATCTTTTTTTGCCCCACTATGTGAATTAAGAGCATCTTCAGAATTTGACTATTCAGGGTACCTACACACCCTCAGAAGTGGAGTGAGTTTTTAGGTACATTGGTGACCACAGTGGAATATCTGAAATCACTTCTATCACACAGAGCCATACAAGGCTTCTCTCAATGTAGTGTTGTCTTCAGTCCAGAGTCATAGACAATATTATATACATCAGACCAGAGTCAGACAATATTATATACATCCGACCAGAGTCAAACTATTGAAGCATGCTTGATTTGCACTTTTGGGAACATTACACTGGTTCCATTGTAGCAGGCAAACCAAACAAAGTGGAGCATACTAAGTATATCAAAGTATTTCAGATATGTATTATTAGACTCAGGTCTGATATCTACTACAAAACACCCATAGCTCTTGCRAGGTCAGCACTCTTCAACAAGCAGCTCTCCTGAACTATACAGCTTTCTTTTGATAGCCCTGAACCCGGTACTGAGCCTGAGTGTGTGTCTCCCACTCTGCCTCTGGGGGGACACAGCCCTCCGGCCCCCAAAGAGTCTCTGCACCTTGGGCCACAACCCCCCCACCTCTGGCCGTAGCACGAGGGTGAGATGGAAGGTAGGAACCAGGTTATGGTCCACGGCTATCTGCTCCACACTACACAGTTCTCCTTGTTGGTCCCCCTGCTCCACACACAGGTCAATGAGCGCCCCCTTGAGGCCGCAAGGCTCACTCGCAGCCAGATGGAGAAGCTCCCGACTGATGTTGTGCAGGAGAGTATCTGGTAGGACCAGTTTGGAGCAGCACAGGACAGTGTCCGTAGCGTCAGAGAGGCTCTCGACAATGGTCTTTACAATGTGGGCACAGAGAGACTCCTCCAGTGGGCTGTAGAAGAGACCGCTGTCAGACTCTGATATCATGGACATGTCTGTGACTGATCCTGGAACAGAAAAGAAAACGATAGGGGTACTTTTCCTTCATTGTACTGTATAGTGCTGTAACAATCGGTCTTGAGGTGAACTTTTTCATATGAAGCCTATGGATAAGCAACTATTGATGCCAAGAAAAAAAGTGTTATACTTTTAAATCTGTTTTGGAATCAATATTGCTGCATACCTTTTMTGTGATACATTATTTTGCAACGTTGTAGCAATCCTCCTAAATAAAGCAAAGACAGTAGGCTACTCCTCACTCAGACAAAAGGCWGCAGTGCTAAACAAACACTCACCAGTGTCACTATTCCAACTGCAATGATCTTTGTCTGCCAACCGTTGATTGATCCTTTTGATTACGGTTAGTTTCTGCACCAGATTCCCCCAGGACAACCGTTGAGAACCCAGGTCTTCCTGTGGGGAGGAAGGGAAACTGTCGTCCAGTGAGTTGTTATGAGAAAACGTAAAGTACATTTTTTAAACCCGTTGACGGTGAAATAATAAATACAATAAGTGCTAAGAGTGCTATGTCTTTCACACCGACCAGACCAGCTGGACTACACCAAAGACAATAATAGACTGGAACTAGCTAAATAAATAGCCGCGTAAACACTCCTCCCACATATGGCTACCGACCAATCAGATGATCTCACACGTTCCCAACGTCCTAACTTAACGTATTAGCGAGTGCCAAGGTCGTCACTAGTTATTACAGCCACAAGATCATAAAGCRCGCCTATTTCTACAATTCATATTTTTTAAATCTGATTTTATTTTAATCCTAACCCTTTCCTTAACCACACTGCTAACCGTATACATAACCTTAAATTAAGAAAAAAAAATGTTTGCATAAATTTTTCCTATATAGCCAATATTTACTTTGTAGCTGTGGTAACTACTGGAAACCAGCTTGCCCTGTAACATTTTGGGTCCTTTGATGAAGCCCCCCACCTCCCGAGCCCCGAGCCTGTGCCCCTCCCCCCCCCCTCCTCCCCCCCCCCCCCCCCCCCCCCCCCCCCCCTCTAAGCTCCACCCCTCTCAACTTTACTGTCAAACGCCACGAATCCACGTAACCCACGTACCTCAAAGATAGTAATCGACTATCCGCCACACCAACCCTTGAAATGTACACAATTTGGTATTTTCAAGGGAGAAAATGACATTTGGAGACGGTGCATGCACTGTAATACTATGTCATGACCCTGGAACAGTAAACGTTCCCAGTTTTGGGAAGTGAAACTACAATGTTTGTGTCACTGGAAAATGTATAGCTACATTTTACAGTAGCTTTGGTGGTAGTTTAAAACAGTAGTTATATTTTATTTTTGACATGTTAGTCAGGTGTACTAAACCTACGTGAGACTACTACACTACTTATTTTGCTGAAATAAAATATGGGTAAAGTGAGGCTAATAGCCTGAATTTCCTTTACTTTTTTTTTGTTATCCAGCACCTGCCCTAATTCTCACTTGACATAATTGGGTTTGCTTGTTTAAGTATGCTATAATTACTAATGATGTATTAATCATATAACCCCAATGATGTTTGTTCGTTATAATTTGTAGTCTACGACCAATTTCAGATTTAGCCTGAAATATGATCATTGTTTCACAGAGAAGTTTGGATAGTAGGGAAACTACTTTTTTCCAAATAAATTAGTTTTAAGTAAACTAAATGTTGTTCTTAACTGTAGCTTTAGTGTAGCTTATCTTCCAGTGTGAAGTAATTGGTAACCTATTATTTGCAGAGTAGGCTACCTCAACGATCTGAATGTTTCTAGTTATTTACATGAACGATTTAATTTTTAAGCTTTGCTGATTCTTGATATCTGGGGCATGTAGTGCCACTTTAGGGTCGATCAGATCTTGAGTTAATTTGACCCATACAGCGGGCAAAAAAGTAGGTTAGTCACCACCAAATTGGTGCATAGTTCTCTCCACTTAAAAAGAATGAATGGGGCCATGTACGTGAGATTTTGAGTGAAAACCTCCTTCCATCAGCAAGGGCATTGAAGATGAAATGTGGCTGGGTCTTTCAGCATGACAATGATCCCAAACACACGCCGGGCAACGAAGGAGTGGCTTCGTAAGAAGCATTTCAAGGTCCTGGAGTGGCCTAGCCAGTCTCCAGATCTCAACCCCATAGAAAATCTTGGAGGGAGTTGAAAGTCCGTGTTGCCCAGCAACAGCCCCAAAACATCACTGCTCTAGAGGAATCTGCATGGAGGAATGGGCCAAAATACCAGCAACAGTGTGTGAAAACCTTGTGAAGACTTACAGAAAACGTTTGACCTCTGTCATTGCCAACAAAGGGTATATAACAAAGTATTGAGATAAACTTTTGTTATTGACCAAATACTTATTTTCCACCATAATGTGGCAGATAAATTCTAAAAATCCTACAATGTGATTTTCTGGATTTTTTTTTCTCATTTTGTCTTCATAGTTGAAGTGTACCTATGATGAAAATTACAGGCCTCTCTCATCTTTTTAAGTGGGAGAACTTGCACAATTGGTGGCTGACTAAATACTTTTTTGCCCCACTGTATGTATTAAAGTCAGTAAGAGATAAATCTTTTATTTMAATTTTGACTCCAATGGGACACAATGGTCATGTAGATATGGCCATAAAATTGCAACCATCGATGGCTACCAGATTATCACCTGGGCTTCGTTTTTCAAAATGTTTAATCTTGATCAGATTATCCCGATTCTGTAAAACTGCATTTAGACGGTCAACACAATTCTGATCTTTTTTTTCACTAAATTGTTATTTTGACCAATCAGATCAGTTCTAAAAACAGATCTGATGTTGAAGAGATCTGATGTGAATGGTCAAAAGACCAATTATTGGAAAATATATCAGAATTGGGCTGGCTAACTAAACAGCCTAATATTATTTTGTTGCAATCCAGGATCAGATCGATCTGGCTGTTTTTGAGACGGTTTTTCAGAAAATAATCTGATAGGATAATTTTGATCCAGATACCACAATATCAAAATCACAGAATCCATATTTTCAGTGCATCGAACAGGCCTACACCATGCCATCTACTGGACAGGTTAGGGTACTACTTCTACACTGTAAACTACATACATGAAGGTACCTAAGATGAAACATAATATAGCCTGCATATCACTTGTAAGTACATTCATTTATTTGACACTTCTCAATATAACTGACCACATACCAGGGGAGAACGACTGCCCCTTTCATTAAAACCACAGAAGTTCAAGTTCAAGGCCACTACAGGCATTAGCAGAAAACAGGATCCCCATGATAGTGTATGGAAATATGGCAATCTTCGTGTAAATTCTTTTTTAAGACAATCGTGGTACAAATAATTGCTTCTAATACATCAGATGTATGTCCTTGAACCAATAATTTTAATATCGCACTCAAAAGAAGAAGATAATGTACAGGTAACTGCCAAAATAARGGAAACACGATTAAATGAGGGATACAAAGGATATTGAAAGCAGGTGCTTTTCCACACAGGTGTGGTCCTTAGTTAATTAAGCAATTAACATCCCATCATGCTTAGGGTCATTTGTAAAAATACTGGGCAGGGTATTATTTTGGCTACCATGTCTATGCCCCATAGGATGACATTGCCCCCATCCACAGGGCACGAGTGGTCACTGAATGGTTTGATCAGTCTGAAAACAATATAAACCATATTCTATGGCAGTCTCAGTCACCAGATCTCAACCCAACTGAACTCTTATGGGAGATTCTGGAGCTGCGCCTGAGACAGCATTTTCCACCACCATCAGCAAAACACCAAATGATGGAATTTATCATAGAAGAATGGTGTCACATCCCTCCAATAGACACTTGTTTGAATCTAAGCCAAGGTCCATTGAAGCTGTACTGACTCATTGAAGACACTTTATGTTGGTGTTTCCTTTATTTTGGCAGTTACCTGTAGTTGCAGCCTGCAGTACCATAGTCGGCCTTCAACATAAGATACTTAATGAGAAGGGGCAGCACTGAGCTAGCCTGCAACATCATTTCCTATGGTAGCTCAAACTGTGCATGTTATGTTTGAGACGCCATCTTAACCGACTTCATCTGGTTTCAATGCGCTATTGAGTCTTCACATAGGAATTATCCAGATTTTCAGCAACTAAACTATTCTAAACACTAGCTTTTGAGTTTTGAAAAACAAAAACACTTAATCCTGATTAAAGTTCGGATTGGATCACCAAATCCAAATCCATATCTGGATGATCAGAAGAAAAAATTTCTGTTTTGAAGTTTCCAATTGTAACATTTCATCCAAACCGATTGCTGAAATGCGATCAGAATAGTGGTCCCAGATGTGCAGTGGCTTTAAGAACTGTCATTATTACCCCTTCTTCTTGGGGGTCCCTAGTTACCACAGCCACAGCCACAATAAAGCTTGCCCATTTCTAAAATGTTTCTACAATCTGACCCCAACCTTAACCCTAACCTTAATCACACTGCTAACCTTATGCCTAACCCTAAACTTAAGTTAAAACCCTATTTTATTTTATTTTTTATAAATGTTTACAATATAGCCAATTTTGACTTTGTATCTGTGCTTGGTGGGTATTATCAAATCATTGCAAAATCACAACTTAAAATTGTGTAACATATGGCCAGCTTTAGTCCTGCTTGCTACCAAAATCTTTCAAGGTTCGCCCTCTGGTGGATATTATGATCGGAACAACATTATACAACTTTCAAGCAGACTGTAACGTCCGTCGTTAAATGAAGACCGTACATTTTCTTTAATTTTAAATGTTCCACCAAAAAACAATAAACAACTCAACGAACGTAAAGCTAGGAGTGCAACACATGCAACACACAAAGACAAMATCCCACAACAGAAGGTGGGAAAAAGGGCTGCCTATGTATGATCCCCAATCAGAGACAATGATAGACAGCTGCCTCTGATTGGGAACCATACTCGGCCAACAAAGAAATATAAACATAGATTTCCAACCCTAGTCACACCCTGACCTACCAAATAGAGAATATAAAGGATCTCTAAGGTCAGGGCGTGACACAGACTAAGGCCAATTTATCTATTTGACAATCATTCTGTACCCTAGCTGCGGGAAGTAGGTGTGCTGAGGGTGCTGCAGCATCCCTGAGAAATCAGGAATACATTTTAAAAATGTAATATTTGAAATAAAATAATATTTTTACTAGTCCTGTATTAGCCAACCTTTGTAGCATATGTAAAAGGTTTTCGTACCACTCCCACCCCCAAACATCTTCCTGTGTCTTTGTTCCGTACAACTGAAATAAAGTATTTCCTTGTCTACTGCGGAAAATCTACTGTGGCAATGATTACCCGACATGTTATATGAATGAAACACTAACATTGGTGTAGGCTACTGTTATTATTTTATTAGTCTCCAATTTATCTAATCCATTAAATACAACAATAAATCTGTCTCATATGGCCATTTCTTATCAAGATCATGATTAAAAATCCCTGGACTGCACATATTTGAAATGTGTAATTTTATGAAGTAATATACTCCGTTTTTGTATCAAATGAACATTTTGTTTAAAAAAGTTATTTCAAATGGCATATATTATATCATTTTGCCATTTAAGGTGAGATAGGTTGCATTTAGACAGGCACCCAATTCTGATATTTATTTCACTAACAGTTAAGGTCTGAAAAAGATCTGATGTGAAACGATCTGATGTGATTGGTCAATAGACCAATTAGTGGAAAATAAATCTGAATTGGGCTGCCTGTCTAAACATAGCCTTATAGGCCTATTACTTCTGTATTATTAAACTGTAATAGGCTAGGTATTTTTACATTAATCAGTCTTACAGTTTCCAAAGCTCCTGATAGGTTGATATTTTCATGGGGGCGAMAGTAGAGAACCTAGATACAGATGTCTGGTATCATAATCACTTAAAATCAAATCAAATCAAATTGTATTGGTCACATACACATGGTTAGCAGATGATATTGTGAGTGTAGCGAAATGCTTGTGCTTCTAGTTCCGACAGTGCAGTAATATCTAACATGAAATCTAACTATTCTACAACAACTACCTAATACACACAAATCTGAGTAAGGAATAGAATAAGAATATACACATATAAATATACGGATGAGCAATGGCAGAGCAGCATAGGCAAGATGCAATAGATGGTATAAAATACAGTATATACATATGAGATGAGTAATGCAAGATACAGTGGCTTGCGAAAGTATTCACRCCCCTTGGCATTTTTCCTATTTTGTTGCCTTACAACRTGGAATTAAAATAGATTTTTGGGGGGTATTATCTTTTGATTTACACAACATGCKTACKACTTTGAYGATACAAAATATGTTTTATTGTGAAACAAACAAGAAATAAGACAAACTGAAAACTTGAGCGTMCATAACTATTCACCCCCCCAAAGTCAATACTTTGTAGAGCCACCTTTTGCAGCAGTTACTGCTACAAGTCTCTTGGCACATCTAGCCACTGGGATATTTGCCCATTCTTCAAGGCAAAACTGCTCCAGCTCCTTCAAGTTGGATGGGTTCCGCTGGTGTACAGCAATATTTAAGTCATACCACAGATTCTCAATTGGATTGAGGTCTGGGCTTTGACTAGGCCATTCCAAGACATTTAAATGTTTCCCCTTAAACCACTTGAGTGTTGCTTTAGCAGTACGCTTAGGGTCATTGTCCTGCTGGAAGGTGAACCTCTGTCCCAGTCTCAAATCTCTGAAAGACTGAAACAGGTTTACCTCAAGAATTTCCCTGTATTTAGCGTCATCCATCACTCTTTCAATTCTGACCAGTTTCCCAGTCCCTGCCGATGAAAAAACATCCCCACAGCATGATGCTGCCACCACCATGCTTCACTGTGGGGATGGTGTTCTCGGGGTGATGAGAGGTGTTGGGTTTGCGCCAGACATAGAGTTTTCCTTGATGGCCAAAAAGCTAAATTTTAGTCTCATCTGACCAGTGTACCTTCTTCCATATGTTTGGGGAGTCTCCCACATGGCATTTGGCAAACACCAAATGTGTTTGCATATTTTTTTCATTAAGCAATGGCTTTTTTCTGGCCACTCTTCTGTAAAGCCCAGCTCTGTGGAGTGTACGGCTTAAAGTGGTCCTATGGACAGATACTCCAATTTCCGCTGTGGAGCTTTGCAGCTCCTTCAGGGTTATCTTTGGTCTCTTTGTTGCCTCTCTGATTAATACCCTCCTTGCCTGGTCCGTGAGTTTTGGTGGGCGGCCCTCTCTTGGCAGGTTTGTTGTGGTTCCATATTCTTTCAATTTTTTAATAATGGATTTAATGGTGCTCCGTGGGATGTTCAACGTTTATGATATTTTTTTATAACCCAACCCTGATCTGTACTTCTCCACAACTTTGTGCCTGACCTGTTTGGAGAGCTCCTTGGTCTTCATTGTGTCACGCTAGCMTGGTGGTGCCCCTTGCTTAGTGGTGTTACAGACTCTGGGCCCTTTCAGAACAAGTGAATATATACTGAGATCATGTGACATCATGTGACACTTAGATTGCACACAGGTGGACTTTATTTAACTAATTACGTGACTTCTGAAGGTAATTGGTTGCACCAGATCTTATTTAGGAGCTTCATAGCAAAATGCATATGCACGCACCACTTTTCCGTATTTTATTTATTATAATTGTTTTTAACAAGTTTTTATTTTAATTTCACTTCACCAATTTAGACTATTTTGGTTATGTCCATTACATGAAATCCAAATAAAAATCCATTTAAATGACAGGTTGTAATGCAACAAAATAGGAAAAACGCCAAGGGGGATGAATACTTTTGCAAGGCACTGTATGTAAACATTCTTAAAGTTGTAACGAAAGTCGTCTGGAGAAGGAGAGGAGGACCAAAGTGCAGCGTGGTGCGTATCCATAACTTTTAATCAAGATGAATACACGAACAAAAACAACAAAACGACCAACAGTTCTGACAGGTGCAACAAACATAGAACACCAGACATAGAATGCCCACCCAAACTCACGCCCTGACCAACCAAAATGGAGACATAAAAAGGATCTCTACGGTAGGGCGTGACAGTACCGCCCCCCCCCCCCCCCCAAAGGTGCAGACTCCGGCCGCAAACCTGAACCTATAGGTGAGGGTCTGGGTGGGCATTTACCGCGGTGGCGGCTCTGGAGCGAGACGTGGACCCCACTCCACCATAGTCTCGGCCCACTTATGTGGCACATTATCACATTTATGCATGCAAACACTCACTTACACTATGATTACACACACCCGATTGTTAATTATTTAGTTCTTTATTTAATAAATATATTCTGTTATTCCTTGTCTCCACGTTGTCTCCCTTTTGTTACGAACTTGGAGCCGGTTCGTGCCAAAAGAATCTGTTGTACACCCAAATATTTTCATCCAAAGTCGTCTGTCTGACCACCTTGTAACGGTTTGTCGTTGGTGGAAGAGAAGAGGACCAAAGTGCAGCGTGGTACGTATTCATAATAATTTAATAAAGAATGAATACTGAACGAAAACAACAACCGACAAACGAACAGTTCTGTAAGGTGCAAACAAAAACACTGAACAGAAAATAACTACCACAAGCAATAGTGGGAAAACAGGCTACCTAAGTATGATTCTCAATCAGAGACAACAATCGACACCTGACTCTGATTGAGAAACCAATACTAGAAGACCAAACAAAACATAGAAAAACAACATAGAATGCCCACCCCAACTCACGCCCTGACCAACTAAAATAAAACATAAAAAAGGAACTAAGGTCAGAACGTGACAATGTCAGTGTATATCAATGTCAGTGTCATTAATACAATATCAGTGTCAATAATACAATGTCAGTGTCATAATACAATGTCAGTGTAATAATACAATTTCAGTGTAATAATACAATGTCAGTGTAATAATACAATGTCAGTGTCATAATACAATGTCAGTGTATATACAAATGTCAGTGTCAATATATTAATATCAGTGTCATAATACAATGTCAGTGTCATAAACAATGTCAGTGTCATAATACAATGTCAGTGTCATAATACAATGTCAGTGTCATAATACAATGTCAGTGTCATAATACAATGTCAGTGTAATAATACAATGTCAGTGTAATAATACAATGTCAGTGTCATAATAACTGATCGGTCCTCTCAAGCCCTGTACCTTATAGTGGCTCCCGATTTGCGCAGCGTTCTAAGGCACTACATCTCAGTGCTAGAGGRGTCAGTACAGACCCTGGTTCGATTCCAGGCTGTATCACAACCGGTAGTGATTGGGAGTCCCATATAGCGGCACACAATTGGCCCAGCGTCGCCCGGGTTAGAGTTTAGCCGGGTAGGCCGTTATTGTAAATAAAAATGTGTTAAAAAGAAATAGTGTTAGTTGTGTCTCTCCAGTACTGAGTCATGCAACAGTAGCCCAGAAGATTGTGATGGACTGAATTGTCCTCGTTATTAGACCTTGAGAGAGGGAGGATTTACCCAGTTGATCACGAAGCCACCGTCTCCTGCATTGTTCCATTTCGACTGGAGATGTTGTTTTTCGATTTTAGAAAATATTCTGAGAATTGCATAATGGGAATGCATAATAAGAACATTTATAATGCCTTATGAGTTATGTATGATGCTTCATCATGTTTAGTTTTTCTCACAATACATTTCTCACAAAAGGAGTACTATGTGCTGAGAAATACATTAGTATAATTTAGGTCACTTCATGACAACTTTCAGTGTAAATAGATCAGACCTGGGTTCAAATACAGTGCATGTGTATTTGACTATTTGTTATAGGGGTTCACATCAAAGCTCTCAGGCTGAATAGTTTGCCTCAAGGACCCATACGTTGATTTTACTCCATCTTGGACATTTTGGAACACCTTTGAAAAACGTATACTCATGAACCATAAATCCAAATAACACCAGCATGTAGGCCCATGGTACATCTCTTAACTTAGTTTGAGAAAAGCTAAGGTTTTTTAAGAGATGGCTGAATGCTAATGCTTAAAATAATCATAAAAAATCTTCTTATGGATTTAAAGTCAGATTCACTCCAAATGTGTTATTTGGACTCATGACAATAGACCCTAAAGAGTTTGAGAAAATAATGTTAATACATTGAAAGATGGCCAGTATGAATATTAGCACAAATGCTAATATGCTAATTCTCATTAACTGCAGGACGAAATTACACCAAAATGTCTCAGCTTAGTTTGAGAAAAGCTAAGGGATTGGTCAAAAGTTAGCTGAGTTATTCACAAATCAAAAATCTGATTTTACATGGCCATTTTAAACTACTGCAAAATCCACAGTGGCCTATTAACTTGATCCTTCGGTCATCGGTTTCATTGACATCCCTAAGATGAACCACACTGAATTTGGTAGTGATATCTCAAAAAACAAGGAAACTATTAACTCATTCTTTCCATATGTAACTCCAATGCTCAAAATCATCTGCAATAATTTTCTCCTCGTGAACCATACATCAGATTCACTCCAGATTTTGTATTTATACTAATTACATCAGTCTTTAATGGTTTTGAGAAAAAAAAAAATATGGCTGCACTGTACATATACTGTAGAGGCACTTAGCAAAACAATATGCTAATGTATTTTATTAAAAAAATTAAAAATGTATAAATACTTTAAAATTCTTATCAGAACCGTAATCAGATTGACTCCAGATTGTATATAGACTCCGTGAATTAGGGCTTTTATTAAATCCGTATCATCGGAATTCACTGTTACAGTGTGATTGAAATTTAAACCAATGTTCCCGCGTTAGCGGAGACTGCATCACGGTAAATGCTGCAGATGTCGGATCAATAGGAAATTACATTTACATGTCAGCGATACAGATTGAATAGAGAGAGCCTGGGTGCTGTTAGCACTTCTTCTTTTTTTGCGTCTCCAAATTAAACTGCCTCGTACTCAATTTTGCTCGTACAATATGCATTATTATTACTATTGGATAGAAAACAATCTTAGTTTCTAAAACCGTTTGAATTATGTCTGTGGGTGAACCAGAACTCCATCTACAGCGAAATTCCTGAACATGACTTGCGGAGGTCTGAAAACTAGGCTCTGATCTGGTTCAGTTAAAGTCTGTGTATCCTATGGCTGAAATGAACTGCACCCGCTTCCCCTGGATGTCAGTAACCAATGAGAAGTGGAATGGGCTCTCTACGTGTTTCTCAGAGTTTATAAAAGGGGATGGAGTGACGTGTCCTTCCTTTCGACCGCTCGCCAGGACGCAGAAGGGACATCAGAATTGCATGCTCAAAAGCACTCTTTATTGACCAAAGATATATCCGTCTGTGATTTAATTCGTTATAGGTGTAGAACATCATAACGAAGTTATTTGAAACCGATTTATATCAGTTTATGCGAGTATATTGCTATTTTTCTGAATTTCCTTAGTATTGCGTTTGAGGATTTGGACATGTGTGTGCGTGTAGCTATCGTTAGCTGCTAGTTCCGAAGTTGAGGAGGTCGTTTTACAACAAAGCAACGATTCTTTTGGAGAAAGGACACTTTGCCAAGATACTGATGGAAGCTCGTCCAAAAGTAAGAACTATTTATGATGTTATTCCGTATTTATGTGGAAAATGTAATAGTGTTTGATCACCATGTTTGCAGGCACTGGTCTGGCTGCAACGCACACTATATGTCTAGTAACGTTATTTTAAAAATCTAACACAGCGATTGCATTAAGAACTAATTTATCTTTCAATTGGTGTCCAACTTTATTTTTTAGTCAAGTTTATGAATAGTTTTTTTATTATAATAGGCGCTTCTCCAAATGGCGCCGGCCAGAATGCATGCAATGTTTTTACAGATTACATTGTATAACACGATTTTAGCTGCTAAATATGCCCATTTTCGAACAAAAGCTATATGCATTGTGTAATATGATGTTACAGGACTGTCATCTGAAGAATTCTGAGAAGGTTAGTGAAAAAATTTATATATTTGGTGGCGATAACGTTATGACCCTTTGCTTGATTCAATGCTGGGTGATGTTAGCTCATGTGGTATGCTAATATAACGATATATTGTGTTTTCGCTGTAAAACACTTAGAAAAATCTGAAACATTGTCTGGATTCACAAGATCTGTGTCTTTCGATTGCTGTATGCTGTGTATTTTTCAGAAATGTTTTATGATGAGTATTTTGGTAATTGACGTCGGTCTCTGTAATTATTCCGGCTGCTTCCAACGCTATTTCAAGATTGCAGCTGCAATGTAGAAATGTGATTTATACCTGATATGCAAATTTTTCAAAAAAAACTATCCTATATCCATGAATATGTTATCAGACTGTCATCTTATGAAGTTGTTCTTGGTTAGTGGCTATATATATCTTTATTTAGTCGAATTAGTGATAGCTACTGATGCAGGAAAAAAAATGGTGGAGAAAAAAAGTGGTGTCTTTTGCTATCGTGGTTAGCTAATAGATTTACATATTGTGTCTTCCTGTAAAACATTAGAAAATCTGAAACATTGTCTGGATTCACAGATCTGTGTCTTTCGATTGCTGTATGCTGTGTATTTTTAGAAATGTTTTAGGATGAGTATTTTGGTAATTGACGTCGGTCTCTGTAATTATTCCGGCTGCTTCCAACGCTATTTCAGATTGCAGCTGCAATGTAGAAATGTGATTTATACCTGAAAAAATGCACATTTTTCTAAAAAAACTTATCCTATACCATAAATATGTTATCAGACTGTCATCTTATGAAGTTGTTTCTTGGTTAGTGGCTATATATTCTTTATTTAGTCGAATTAGTGATAGCTACTGATGGAGTAAAAAACTGGTGGAGTAAAAAAAGTGTGTCTTTTGCTAACGTGGTTAGCTAATAGATTTACATATTGTGTCTTCCCTGTAAAACATTTTAAAAATCAGAAATGATGGCTGGATTCACAAGATCTGTATCTTTCATCTGGTGTCTTGGACTTGTGATTTAATGATATTTAGATGCTTGTATTTACTTGTGACGCTATGCTAGCTATGCTATCAGCTTTTTTACTGTGGGGGTGCTCCCGGATCCGGGATGAGTACAAGTAAAAGTTAACCTAAATGACTTTGAGAATGATTAGTTGCTGCATTCAAAGTCGGCTGTGCTACACCAGATGGCACCATATCACACCAGGCTATAAGACTGATCCGATGGACATTGGACCATACAATTTAGAATGTAAACCTTATGTATACAGTGCCTTCGGAAAGTATTCAGCCCTCTGACTTTTTCCAAATGTTGTTATGGTACAGCCTTGTTCTAAAATTTATTAAATAAATAAAAATTCTCAGCAATCTAATACAATACCCCATAATGACGAAGCAAAACAGGTTTTTAGACACTTTTGCAATGTTTTAAAATTAAAACCAGAAATATATTATTTGCTTAAGTATTCAGACCCTTTACTATGAGACTCAAAATTGAGCTCAGGTAATCCTGTTTCCATTATTCATCTTTGATGTTTCTACAACTTGATTGGAGTCCTGGGGTAAATTCAGTTGACTGTACATGATTTGGAAAGGCACACACCTGGCTATATAAGGTCCCACAGTTGACAGTGCATGTCAGAGGAAAAAACAAGCCATGAGGTCAAAGGAATTGTCCGTAAAGCTCTGAAATGGTACCAATTTTTTTTGTGCAGCATTGAGGGTTCCCAAGACACACTGGCTCCATCATTCTTAAAAGGAAGAAGAACAAGACTCTTCCTAGAGCTGGCCGCCAGGCCAAACTGAGCAATCGGGGGAGAAGGGTCTCAGTCAGGGAGGTGACCAAGAACCCAATGGTCACTCTGACAGAGCACCTCTGTGGAGATAGAAGAACCTTCCAGAAGGACAACCATCTCTACAGCACTCACCAATCAGGCATTTATTATACAGTGGCAAGTCAAATCAAATCAAATTTTATTTGTCACATACACATGGTTAGCAGATGTTAATGCAGGTGTAGCTCCGACAATGCAGTAATAACCAACGAGTAATCTAACCTAACAATTCCACAACTACTACTTATACACACACAAGTGTAAAGGGATAAAGAATAGTACATAAAGATATATGAATGAGTGATGGTACAGAACGGCATAGGCAAGATGCAGTAGATGGTATAGAGTACAGTATATACATATGAGATAGTAATGTAGGGTATATAAACATAAGTGGCATAGTTAAAGTGGCTAGTGGTACATGTATTACATAAAGATGGCAAGATGCAGTAGATATATAGAGTCAGTATATACATATACATATGAGATGAGTAATGTAGGGTATGTAAACATTATATTAAGTGGCATTGTTAAAGAAGCCACTCCTCAGGAAAAAGCACATGAAGCCCGCTTGGAGTTTGCAAAAGGCACCTATAGACTCTTAGACCATGAGAAACAAGATCTCTGGTCTGATGAAACCAAGACTGAAATCTTTGGCCTGAATGCCAAGCGTCACGTCTGGAGGAAACCTGGCACCACCCCTACAGTGAAGCATGGTGGTGGCAGCATCATGCTGTGGGGATGTTTTTCAGCAGCAGGGACTGGAGACTAGTAAGGATTGAGGGAAAGATGAACAGAGCAAAGTACAGAGAGATCCTTGATGAAAACCTGCTCCAGAGCGCTCAGGACCCTAGACTGGGGCGAAGGTTCACCTTCCAACAGGACAGCGACCCTAAGCACACAGCCAAGAAAATGCAGGAGTGGCTTCGGGACAAGTCTCTGAATGTCTTTCAGTGGCCCAACCAGAGCCCGGACTTGAACCCGATCGAACATCTCTGGAAGACCTGAAAATAGCTGTGCAGCAAACTCCCCATCCAACCTGACAGAGCTTGAGAGGATCTGCAGAGAAGAATGAGAAACTCCCAAATACAGGTGTGCAAGGCTTGTAACGTAATTCACCAAAGGAAGATCGAGACTGTCAATCTGCTGCTCAAACAGGGCTTCAACAAGTACTTGATATATCCGGTCTCGAATACTTTATGTAAACTTGTGATAGATATTTGAATCAAGGTGAATTTTAGTTTCTGCAATTGCGTCTAGTTTGGAACATTTCCACATGTTAATTTTAGTAAAATATTCTGCTTAGGTGACATCTAGTGTGATCACTCATAATGTATAATTTAGGAAGATGTGAAATGTCCAGAATAATATGATAGGTTAGGAATGTTTTCAGGTTTATTTCTTTCATCACATCCAGTGTGTCAAGAAGTTTTCAGCAATACATGATTATTATATCTAAGGGTTTTATTTTCTTTGGCATCACAAGTTCCGTATGGTGTCAGAAGTTTTATCACATTACGAGCTTTTACAAACTCTCACTATTGGAGTCACGTTGCACGTTTTAAAATTTGTCTTCACCGTGGGGTTACAACCCTCCGTCCTTACAGGAGTACGCTTCCTCCTCCCACAAGATGCTGGTTCCTGAACTAATATAATGGCTCTCGAGAGTTGTACCTCATTTTGATCAGGACGCCATGTGTGTATATCCGATGCTCGAAGTAGATTCGTAGGCCCTCCTTGCTCGCACCACAAGCGGTTGTATATCTCGAGTCAGGGTTTTTTTCGTGAAGGGTCATAACCTTGCTTGCGTCTACTGGAGGTGATACTGATTGCCAACTACTAGGATTTGAGGTCACGCAGAGTACTTTGTGATGGTCTGAACTTCACTGTTCGCGAATTCTACTCAAGCTATTTGACTTTTTGTCGCATTCAGAGTCCCTTGAGGGGAGGAGACACGTATTAGTCGCACAACCTTTTTGGGGAAGGTTATGCTTGGGGTCATTTTTCCATTTGGGAAGAACCATTTGCGAAACCAAAGGGGCCCTTTTTTTAAACTTCCCCCTGACTTGGATGTCTGTGGAGAGGATGTAGCTTTCAATTACACCACATAATTGTCCTCT
>NC_036865.1:24084307-24088452 GCF_002910315.2 Salvelinus sp. IW2-2015 | reverse complement strand
TGATACATACCTCTTAGGTCTTAGGTCAGCAACAGCCCGTATTGTATGGGCGACTACACCACTTGTAAATAGGTGTTTTGGGGATCACCAATGTTTGCAGGCACTGGTCTGGCTGTGCAACGCCACACTATAGGTTAGTAACGTTAATTTAAAAAGCTCCTTAGTATCACAACCCCTGATCTCCGTTCACCTGCGCTTGGCTTGTCTCCAACCGCCACCCAGGTGATCTCCTCATTATGCGATTGCAATTTATAGAAACTAAATTTACTACACATTATGGCATGATCTCCAACTCGTTGTAATTAAAATATATCCTTTTGCGAGTGTTCTAAGCTCTTATATTGATATTGCATAGGTTTTTTTATTATAATAGGCGCTCTCGCAAATGGCGCCGGCCAGAATGCTGCAATGTTTTTACAGATTAACATTGTATAACCACGATTTATGCTGCTAAATATGCACATTTTCGAACAAAAGCTATATGCATTGTGTAATATGATGTTACAGGACTGTCATCTGAAGAATTCTGAGAAGGTTAGTGAAAAATGTTATATTTTGGTGGCGATAACGTTATCGACCCTTTGGCTTGATTCAATGCTGGGTGATGTTAGCTCATGTGGTATGCTAATATAACGATATATTGTGTTTCGCTGTAAAACACTTAGAAAATCTGAAACATTGTCTGGATTCACAAGATCTGTGTCTTTCGATTGCTGTATGCTGTATTTTTCAGAAATGTTTTAGGATGAGTATTTTGGTAATTGACGTCGGTCTCTGTAATTATTTCCGGCTGCTTCCAACGCTATTTCAATTGCAGCTGCAATGTAGAAATGTGATTTATACCTGAAAAATGCACATTTTTCTAAAAAAACTTATCCTATATCCATAAATATGTTATCAGACTGTCATCTTATGAAGTTGTTTCTTGGTTAGTGGCTATATATATCTTTATTTAGTCGAATTAGTGATAGCTACTGATGGAGTAAAACACTGGTGGAAGTAAAAAAAGTGGTGTCTTTTGCTAACGTGGTTAGCTAATAGATTTACATATTGTGTCTTCCCTGTAAAACATTTTAAAAATCAGAAATGATGGCTGGATTCACAAGATCTGTATCTTTCATCTGGTGTCTTGGACTTGTGATTTAATGATATTTAGATGCTTGTATTTACTTGTGACGCTATGCTAGGCTATGCTAGTCAGCTTTTTTACTGTGGGGGGTGCTCCCGGATCCGGGATGAGTACCAAGTAAAAGTTAACCTCTAATGACTTTGAGAATGATTAGTTGCTGCATTCAAAGTCGGCTGTGCTACACCAGATGGCACCATATCACACCAGGGCTATAAGAACTGATCCGATGGACATTGGACCATACAATTTAGAATGTAAACCTTATGTATACAGTGCCTTCGGAAAGTATTCAGACCTCTTGACTTTTTCCAAATGTTGTTATGGTACAGCCTTGTTCTAAAATTTATTAAATAAATAAAAATTCTCAGCAATCTATACACAATACCCCATAATGACGAAGCAAAACAGGTTTTTAGACACTTTTGCAAATGTTTTAAAATTTAAAACCAGAAATATATTATTTGCTTAAGTATTCAGACCCTTTACTATGAGACTCAAAATTGAGCTCAGGTAAATCCTGTTTCCATTATTCATCCTTTAGATGTTTCTACAACTTGATTGGAGTCCTGGGGTAAATTCAGTTGACTGTACATGATTTGGAAAGGCACACACCTGGCTATATAAGGTCCCACAGTTGACAGTGCATGTCAGAGGAAAAAAKCAAGCCATGAGGTCAAAGGAATTGTCCGTAAAGCTCTGAAATGGGTACCAATTTTTTTTGTGCAGCATTGAAGGTTCCCAAGAACACACTGGCCTCCATCATTCTTAAAAGGAAGAAGAACAAGACTCTTCCTAYAGCTGGCCGCCAGGCCAAACTGAGCAATCGGGGGAGAAGGGTCTCAGTCAGGGAGGTGACCAAGAACCCAATGGTCACTCTGARAGAGCACCTCTGTGGAGATAGAAGAACCTTCCAGAAGGACAACCATCTCTACAGCACTCCACCAATCAGGCATTTATTATACAGTGGCAAGTCAAATCAAATCAAATTTTATTTGTCACATACACATGGTTAGCAGATAGATGTAATGCAGGTGTAGCTCCGACAATGCAGTAATAACCAACGAGTAATCTAACCTAACAATTCCACAACTACTACTTATACACACACAAGTGTAAAGGGATAAAGAATAGTACATAAAGATATATGAATGAGTGATGGTACAGAACGGCATAGGCAAGATGCAGTAGATGGTATAGAGTACAGTATATACATATGAGATAGTAATGTAGGGTATATAAACATAAGTGGCATAGTTTAAAGTGGCTAGTGGTACATGTATTACATAAAGATGGCAAGATGCAGTAGATGATATAGAGTCCAGTATATACATATACATATGAGATGAGTAATGTAGGGTATGTAAACATTATATTAAGTGGCATTGTTAAAGAAGCCACTCCTCAGGAAAAAGCACATGAAGCCCGCTTGGAGTTTGCAAAAAGGCACCTATAGACTCTTAGACCATGAGAAACAAGATCTCTGGTCTGATGAAACCAAGACTGAAATCTTTGGCCTGAATGCCAAGCGTCACGTCTGGAGGAAACCTGGCACCACCCCTACAGTGAAGCATGGTGGTGGCAGCATCATGCTGTGGGATGTTTTTCAGCAGCAGGGACTGGAGACTAGTAAGGATTGAGGGAAAGATGAACAGAGCAAAGTACAGAGAGATCCTTGATGAAAACCTGCTCCAGAGCGCTCAGGACCCTAGACTGGGGCGAAGGTTCACCTTCCAACAGGACAGCGACCCTAAGCACACAGCCAAGAAAATGCAGGAGTGGCTTCGGGACAAGTCTCTGAATGTCTTTCAGTGGCCCAACCAGAGCCCGGACTTGAACCCGATCGAACATCTCTGGAAGACCTGAAAATAGCTGTGCAGCAAACTCCCCATCCAACCTGACAGAGCTTGAGAGGATCTGCAGAGAAGAATGAGAAACACTCCCCAAATACAGGTGTGCAAGCTTGTAACGTATATTTCCAACCCGAAAGGCAAAGAACTCCGAGAACTCAGTCATCTGCTGCTCAAACAGGGGCTTCAACAATGTACTTGAGTATATCCGAAGTCTACAGAATACTTTATGCTAAACTTGTGATAGACTACTTATGAATTTTTCTCATAGGATAAGAACAATATTTCAGTTTTCATGCACATTTAGCGTCTGTTATGGAATTTATCCAATGTTATATATTTTAAGAAAATACTTTCTTAGGTGAAATCTGTTGGTGATTCAGCTATAATGTATAATAGTTAAAGGAAGATGTGAATGGTGCGCAGAAAATATGAATTAGTTTAGGTTTTCAGGTTTATTTCTTTCAATCACATCCAGTGTGTCAAGAAGTTTTCAGCAATACATGATTATTATATCTAAGGGTTTTATTTTCTTTGGCATCACAAGTTCCGTATGGTGTCAGAAGTTTTATCACATTACGAGCTTTTACAAACTCTCACTATTGGAGTCACGTTGCACGTTTTAAAATTTGTCTTCACCGTGGGGTTACAACCCTCCGTCCTTACAGGAGTACGCTTCCTCCTCCCACAAGATGCTGGTTCCTGAACTAATATAATGGCTCTCGAGAGTTGTACCTCATTTTGATCAGGACGCCATGTGTGTATATCCGATGCTCGAAGTAGATTCGTAGGCCCTCCTTGCTCGCACCACAAGCGGTTGTATATCTCGAGTCAGGGTTTTTTTCGTGAAGGGTCATAACCTTGCTTGCGTCTACTGGAGGTGATACTGATTGCCAACTACTAGGATTTGAGGTCACGCAGAGTACTTTGTGATGGTCTGAACTTCACTGTTCGCGAATTCTACTCAAGCTATTTGACTTTTTGTCGCATTCAGAGTCCCTTGAGGGGAGGAGACACGTATTAGTCGCACAACCTTTTTGGGGAAGGTTATGCTTGGGGTCATTTTTCCATTTGGAAGACCCATTTGCAAACCAAGGCCCTTTTTTAAACTTCCCTACTGATGTCTGTGAGAGGATGTAGCTTCAATTACACCACAATAATTGTCCTCT
>NC_036865.1:24071781-24081620 GCF_002910315.2 Salvelinus sp. IW2-2015 | reverse complement strand
CTGAAATCTTTGGCCTGAATGCCAAGCGTCACGTCTGGAGGAAACCTGGCACCACCCCTACAGTGAAGCATGGTGGTGGCAGCATCATGCTGTGGGATGTTTTTCAGCAGCAGGGACTGGAGACTAGTAAGGATTGAGGGAAAGATGAACAGAGCAAAGTACAGAGAGATCCTTGATGAAAACCTGCTCCAGAGCGCTCAGGACCCAGACTGGGGCGAAGGTTCACCTTCCAACAGGACAGCGACCCTAAGCACACAGCCAAGAAAATGCAGGAGTGGCTTCGGGACAAGTCTCTGAATGTCTTTCAGTGGCCCAACCAGAGCCCGGACTTGAACCCGATCGAACATCTCTGGAGAGACCTGAAAATAGCTGTGCAGCAACACTCCCCATCCAACCTGACAGAGCTTGAGAGGATCTGCAGAGAAGAATGGGAGAAACTCCCCAAATACAGGTTGCCAAGCTGTAACGTCATACCAAGAAGACTCGAGACTGTAATCGCTGCCAAAGGCGCTTCAACAAGTACTGAGTAATTGGTTCGAATACTTATGTAAATGTGATATTTCAGTTTTTCATGAGAGCCGATCACTCAGTTTCACAATTCCTGACATTTAATCCTAGTAAAAATTCCCTGTCTTAGGTCAGTTAGGATCACCATTTTATTTTAAGAATGTGAAATGTCAGAATAATAGTAGGGCGAATGATTTATTTCAGGTTTATTCTTTCATCACATTCCCAGTGTGTCAGAAGTTTACATACACTCAATTAGTATTTGGTAGCGTTGCCTTTAAATTGTTTAACTTGGGTCAAACGTTTCGGTAGCCTTCCACAAGCTTCCCACAAATAGTGGGTGAATTTTGGCCATTCCTCCTGACAGAGCTGGTGTAACTGAGTCAGGTTCGTAGGCCTCCTTGCTCGCACACACATTTTCTATAGGATTGAGGTCAGGGCTTTGTGATGGCCACTCCAATACCTTGACTTTGTTGGTCTTAAGCTATTTTGCCACAACTTTGGAAGTATGCTTGGGGTCATTGTCCATTTGGAAGACCCATTTGCAACCAAGCTTTAACTTCCTGACTGATGTCTTGAGATGTAGCTTCAATATACCCACATAATTGCTCTCCTAATGATGCCATCTATGTTGTGAATTGCACCAGTCCCTCCTGCAGCAAAGCACCCCCACAACGTGATGCTGCCACCCCCGTGCTTCACGGTTGGGATGGGGTTCTTCGGTTTGCAAGCCTCCCCCTTTCTCTCAAACATAACGATGGCCAAACAGTTCTATTTTTGTTTCATCAGACCAGAGGACATTTCTCCAAAAAGTACAATCTTTGTCCCCATGTGCAGTTGGAAACCGTAGTCTGGCTTTTTTATGCAGTTTGGAGCAGTGGCTTCTTCCTTGCTGAGCGGCCTTTCAAGTATGTCGATATAGGACTCGTTTTACTGTGGATATAGATACATTTGTACCTGTTTTTTCCTTTCCAGCATCACAAGGTTCTTGCTGTCTTCTGGGATTGATTTGCACTTTTCGCCACCAACCTACGTTCATCTCTAGGAGACAGAATCCGTCTCCTTTCTGAGTGGTATGACGCTGTGGGTCCCATGGTATTTATACTTGCATACTATTGTTTGTACAGATGAACGTGGTACCTTCAGGTGTTTGGAAATTGCTCCCAAGGATGAACCAAACTTGTGGAGGTTTACAATGTTTTTTCTGAGGTCTTGGCTGATTTCTTTTGATTTTCCCATGATGTCAAGCAAAGAGGCACTGAGTTTGAAGGTAGGCCTTGAAATACATCCACATGTTCACCTCGCACCTCCAATTGACTCAAATTATGTCAATTAGCCTATCAGAAGCTTCTAAAGCCATGACATAATTTTCTGGAATTTTTCAGGCTGCTTAAAGGCACAGTCAACTCAGTGAATGTAAACTTCTGACCCACTGGAATTGTGATACAGAGAATTATAAGTGAAATAATCTGTCTGTAAACGATTGTTGGAAAAATGACTTGTGTCATGCACAAAGTAGATGTCCTAACCGACTTGCTAAAACTATAGTTTGTTCACAAGAAATTTGTGGAGTGGTTGAAAAATGAGTTTTAATGACTCCAACCTAAGTGTATGTAAACTTCCAACTTCAACTGTATATATACACAGTAGCAGTCAAAAGTTTGAACTCACCTACTCATTCCAGGTTTTTATTTATTTATACTATTTCTACATTGTAGAATAATAGTGAATACATCAAAACTATAAAATAACACATATGGAATCATGTAGTAAACAAAAAAGTGTTAAAGAAATCAAAATATATTTTATATTTGAGATTCTTCAAAGTAGCCACCCTTTGCCTTGATGACAGCTTTGCACACTCTTGGCATTCTCTCAACCAGCTTCAGGTAGTCACCTGGAATGCATTTCAATTAACAGGTGTGCCTTCTTAAAAGTTAATTTGTGGAATTTCATTCCTTCTTAATGTGTTTGAGTCAGTCAGTTGTGTTTTGACAAGGTAAGGGTGGTATACAGAATATAGCCCTATTTGGTAAAAGACCAAGTCCATATTATGGCAAGAACAGCTCAAATAAGCAAAGAGAAACGACAGTCCATCATTACTTTAAGACATGAAGATCAGTCAATATGGAAKATTTCAAGAACTTTTAAAGTTTCTTCAAGTGCAGTCGCAAAAACCATCAAGCGCTATGATGAAATTGGCTCTCATGAGGACCGCCACAGGAAAGGAAGACCCAGAGTTACCTCTGCTGTAGAGGATAAGTTCATTAGAGTTACTGGCCTCAGAAATTGCAGCCCAAATAAATGCTTCACAGAGTTCAAGTAACACACACAGCTCAACATTTCAGAGGAGACGGTGTGAATCAGGCCTTCATGTTGAAATTGCTGCAAAGAAACCACTACTAAAGTACACCAATAAGAAGAAGAGACTTGCTTGGGCCAAGAAACATGAGCAATGGACATTACACTGGTGGAAATCTGTCCTTTGCTCTGATGAGTCCAAATGTGAGATTGGTTCCAACCGCTGTGTCTTTGTGAGACGCAGAGTTGGGGAACGGATGATCTCAGTATGTGTATTTACCACCGTAAAGCATGGAGGAGGAGGTGTGATGGTGTGGGGGTGCTTTGCTTGTGACACTGTATGTAATTTATTTTGAATTCAAGGCACACTTAACCAGCGTGGCTACCACAGCATTCTGCAGCAATACGCCATCCCATCTGGTTTGCGCTTAGTGGGCCTGTCATTTGTTTTTCAACAGGACAATGACCCAACACACATCCAGGCTGTGTAAGGGCTATTTGACKAAGAAGGAGAGAGATGGAGTGCTGCATCAGATGGCCTCCACTATCACCTGACCTCAACCCACATTTTTAACCTTTATTTAACTAGGCAAGTCAGTGAAGAACAAATTCTTATTTACAGTGATGGCATACACCGGCCAAACCCGAACGACTCTTGAGATGGTTTGGGATGAGTTGGACCGGCAGAGTGAAGGAAATGCAGCCAACAAGTGCTCAGCATATGTGAGAACTCCTTCAAGACTGTTGGAAAAGCATTCTAAGTGAAGCTGGTTGAGAGTATGCCAAGAGTGTGCAAAGCTGTCATGAAGGCCAAGGGTGGCTACTTGGAAGAATCTCAAATTTAAAATATATTTTGATTTGTTGAACACTTTTTTGGTTACTACATGATTCCATATGTGTTATTTCATAGTTRTGATGTCTTCACTATTATTCTATAATAAAGAAAATACTAAAAATAAAGAAAAACCCTTGAATGAGAAGGTGTGTCCAAAGTTTTGACTGGTACTGTATATATATTTCAAAATATTTATATTTATATTCTAACGAAATGCATTAAGTAATGAAGAATAATTACCTGCTGCATTCAAATATAACTTACAGCACTAGACTAAACTTCATCCTGGTATCGAGAGATAAACATGGTACTACTTTCACTGATCGCACATAAAAGAAGATAGTTCCATCATGAGAGTGCTTGGTTTGTTATCCAACTGATCTTGTGTACTTTCTGTCATCCTGTGAATCCCAAATTTCTTGTACTGAAAGAAATATTACCACTACCTTTTTAAAACCATGTATAGCTTTATTTTCTCAAAGACAATTCAATACAATCACAATCACTTTTTTTTGTATTTTAGTAATTTTAAGCATCTTTTAACACAGGGTCACCTAATAATCACGTTGTGCATTTTCAAAACACTTTTAACAAGGGCTAGGCCCTGTTGCTACCTCATATCCCAGCGATAATGCCTTTGTTTTAGATACAACAATCATGAAACCTCTAACACAATACATTAATTGGACTTTGTGAAACTCGTTTTTTTGGACCTCACTTGATTATCACTTTTTCCATGTGGTTTCTTCCTTCACAGACTCCATGAAGTGAAAAAGCTAGGTGTTCCATGAGAGAGGGAGAAMGYGGAAGAGGAGAGGGGAAGACCCCCTACTGTGCTGTTACCTATGTAGCGAGCCCTGCTAGCAGCATGACATCAAGGCCAAAGACAAGAAAGAAAAAGATGAGGATCAAAATGTCTAAGCAGCTAGCCTTACCTTGACTTCTCTCTCCCTTCGAACAGCACAAGCTGTTTCATGATGCCATCTCTCTCTTTAGCACCACCTATATATTATTTAAGAAATGGTATGTGTCTGAAATAACACCGTATTCCCTTTATAGTGCACTACTTTTGGAGCAGTAGAGGCTGCTGAGGGGGAGGATGGCTCATAATAATGGCTGGAACGGAGTGAATAGAATGGCATCAAACACATGGTTTCCATGTATTTGATACGATCCCACCTATTCCGCTCCAGCCATTACCACGAGACCGTCCTCCCCAATTATTGTTATARGAGCTTATTCATCAGAGATCCCATAACTTTACATTACTTTTAATGCTATTTTAGACKAGGACYTGAAGTTATAGGTAGCAAGCCACTTAATAATTGTTTGTATTTTTTTTATTCTGCCATCATGTGGCAACCAATTTGTCTTCTTAAATTGTTGGTCTACTTTGTTTATTCTGCTTTTCGCTGGACGGCCTTCCAATAATGAAATGATGTCATACCACCTCATCCATGTGATGCAGAAGCTATATAATTAGAGATCACATCCTTACCCTTGGGGGAGCAATGAACCTACATCCTACACTGACTCCATTAGTGGCCCATAGCTACCATTTCCGTACCGATAATAACAAACCATAACTCATATTTTCATAGCATGCATATAGTAGCTCTTGTTCGTCATGAAGTACATCCAGGACATTGGATCTCCGGATCTTCTCCCTGAAACCGAGCAGAATTCCAGTTTCTCTCCCTTCCATTGAGAAAGAATGAGACCTGAGGTAACTGGAATGATACGGATTGTCATCATGATCGCTGCCATTGACAGCCAATATATATTCCCAGCTGCTGTAAGGGGGTAAACCTGATCTCACGTCTCCTCACCCTGGAGGCAGGCATTTCCCTGCCACCATCAGTTTCTCTATCTCTCCTTGAGAAACAATGGGACCCAAGGAAACCCAGAGTAAAATGTACATTRGAAAAGTTTTTCCCTCATGTGATAAAGAAAATTCCCACATCTGGAACTTTTTCCCAAAACATTTATTTTTCACAACTTCCGTCTAGTCTCCTATCCAGGGACCGACCAGGATCAACCCTGTTTAGCTTTAGAGGCAAACCAGTAGCGGGATGCAGGGTGCTATATTGCTGGAATTAATGAGCCAAAACTTGCTGGAAAGTAGGAAGCGAAAGCAAAGGCCAGGGTAACATAACGAATGCTCAGTGGCAACTTTAGAYTGTAAATCTTGGTGGGGCAAAAAATMWAAATAAATGTTTATGCATGCCAACAAAACCACAATACAATACAACACAACACTAAACAATACCTTCATTGCACTATAACGGTGACAAACGGTGCCCACAAACTGTTAGGGCCTACATAACAGCAGAGTCCCATCAGCAMTCCCAACACCTTCTCACTGCTACACCTGGCTATCAGCGGCGCCTTGTCTGGCAGCGAAACAGTTAATTCAGCCTCATTTACTGACTTTTAATTACGGCTCAGATCCCGCTACCGGGYTCGATTTGACAACATCCGGTGAAATTGCAGAGCGCGAAATTCAAATGACAAAAATCCCAATATTAAACATGAATGAAAATACAAGTGTCATACATCATTTAAAAGCTTAACTTCTTGTTAATCCAGCCGCTTTGTCAGATTTCAAAAAGGCTTTACGGCGAAAGCACACCATGTGATTATCTATGGACAGTGCCCCGCACACAAAAGCATTACATACATTTCCAACCAAGCAGAGGCGTCACGAAAGTCAGAAATAGCAATAAAATAAATCACATACCTTTGAAGATCTTCATCTGGTTGCAATCACAAGGGTCCCAGCTACATAACAAATGGTCKTTTTGTTCGATAAAGTCCTTCTTTATATCCCCAAAAAYTCAGTTTAGTTGGKGCGCTTGACTCAGTAATCCACCGGTTTCCCTCGTTCAAAATGCATACAAATGAATCCTGTAAGTTACCAATAAACTTCTTCCAAACAAGTCAAACAACGTTTATAATCAATCTTCAGCCACCCTAATATGTAAATAAACGATACAATTTAAGACGGAGAATAGTATTGTCATTACCGGAGATAAATAACGAAGTGCGCGCCCTCACCGGAACGCGGTACAAACACTACAGCCAAAATGGAGCCATTTACAAAAACCAAAAATTCTAGCTCATTTTTCAAAAAACAAGCCTGAAACTTTTTCTAAAGACTGTTGATATCTACTGGAAGCTCTAGGAACTGCAATCTGGGAGGTATTCCTTTTATATTCCCATTGACAGCCATAGTAATCAGGGGTGAGCTGAAAAAATGTAATTCTGGATGGATTGTCCTCGGGTTTTTGCCTGCCATATCAGTTCTGTTATACTCACAGACATTATTTTAACAGTTTTTGGAAACTTTAGAGTGTTTTCTATCCAATACTACKAATTATATGCATATCCTAGCTTCTGGGCCTGAGTAACAGGCAGTTTACTTTGGGCACCTCATTCATACAAACTTCRGAATACTGCCCCCTATCCCTAAGAAAACATAMCTGATATGGCTGACTTGCCTCAACAAATGTGGTTTATACTGACAATTGAGATGTACAAACTATGACTTACGGGGACAACGAGCGGATAAGAGGCAATCTGTAATTTCCATTAAGACATTATTAAGCGAGCTAGGACGGACGTAATCAATATAACTATTTGTTCAGCACTTTTGAAATGTACAGCGACAGAATTCAGAACATGGGCGTTCTTAAAGTATTCTCCCTGTACACCAAATAGGAACCATAGGATAAGAACCATAGGATAAATAAAGGGGGCATGTAAGCATACAATGAAAGCTCTTACAATATTTGATTATTACATTTCTCTATAGGTTACYTGTACACCACCAAGTCAGAACAATAGGCTAAATTATGAGGGAAAAATGGACCAAATTATTAGGGTGAGGCACATGGGCTACTAACAGCTTACTACACAACATACACTTAGTATTGTCACACCCTGATCTGTTTCACCTGTCTTTGTGATTGTCTCCACCCACCTCCAGGTGTCACCTGTTTTCCCCATTAGTCCCTGGGTACTTATTCCTGTGTTCCCTGTTTGTCCGTTGCCAGTTCGTCTTGTTTTATCAAGTCAWCCAGCGTGTTTTTCCGTGCTCCTGTTTTTCCTCATCTCTGTTTTGCTAGTCCTCCTGGGTTTTGACCCTTGCCTGCCTTGACTCTGAACCCGCCTGCCTAACCATACTGCCTGCCTGACCTCGAYCGTGCCTGCCACTCTGTACCTCCTGGACCCTGACCTTGTTTATGATCTTTTGCCTGTCCACAACCATTCTCTTGCCTGCCCCTTGGATTATAATAAATATCAGAGACTCYAACCATCTGCCTCCCGTGTCTGCATRTGGGTCTTGCCCTGTGCCCTTATAKGTTTTACTTTCTTAGCTACATTATACATATCTCCCTGACATATTACATAATTTATGCAGCAGGATACAAGACACTTTTTAAGCGGCAATCCTTAACTGAAACATTAACAAATTATATTCCCCGCCACAGTTTTGGTAAAAAGCTGATGGATCGGGCTGGAGAAATTCAACCACTCTTAAATCCATAGACACTATGGATGCATGATATAAAATTCTAGTTTTAACCATGTTTGTCACGGATCCCTCCGGAACTGTCATTACACACACATGGTCCCTATTCACAGTGACTAGTAATTGTATAAGTGTGCCCTTTGTTCACCATTGTGCTGTCGATTATTGTTCCAATGGCCGTTGGTCGTGTGCTATGTTTTGGCTTTCATGCCACGTGTATTGTGTGATAATCATTGTGCCTTTGTTATTTATTTGAGGTACTCCTCGCTCTTTTGTTTGGGTTTCAACCCTGTGTTTTGTATAGTGTTTGTTTGGTCTTTGTCCCTGTGCCTTTACATGGCACTCTGTAATTTGGGTAAATAAAAAACCCTATTACGCATCCCTGCGCCTGTCTCCCGACACTTTATACCAACGTGATAATGTTTGTAGGCCATACAGTGTTAGTGTACATTTACTTGGTTTACAAACATTGGAGTAAAAGCAGAGTTTTCTTACATGTGACACTGCAAATATGATTTTGTGGAATTGGAAGTTAAACAATCAAATGTGCTGTTTCATATGTGAAAAACCTTTACATGTGAAAATCTCACTTTCCCATGTGGAATTGCAAGTTCACATGTGAAAAACAATCATGTGTAAAAAATCTAATTTGAAGTTTCTTATGTGAAAATGCAATTCCACATGTGAAAGTTTTTTACATAAGAAACTGCAAATTAGATTTTTACACAAGATTGTTTTACACATGTCAAACTGCAATTCACACTAGGTGAAAACATGTTATATTCTCCTCACATGTGAAAAGATGGTGTTAACGTGTGACCTGAAATTATATACATGTGAAAATACGGTTGAAATTCACATGTGAAATGAAATGTAAGCTCAACATGTGAAAATAGCTTTTTTTTTGTAAAGGCTCTGCCTGTCACATCCAATCATTCCAGAGGCTGAGGCTCATGTGTCAAATTCATGCCCAATTTCCCATGCAGTGACATTGCAGTCTTTCCCCCCACTTCTGCTCCTTGAGTGCAGGGGTAATAGCAGACTAGGCCCATTATCCAAACATGTAACACACATGGTACAAGGACCATGCAATGGGGTGGGTGGTGGATGAAATTTAGAGAATCCTTAAATTCTATGGTTATGTAGTTGCTGGGTAAGTGCATTAGATGCTTTCTTAAAACCTAGACTTACTGTAGCCCCAGATCCAGAAATGCCTTTTCTGGGTCAGTTGTATTGTGGTCTGGTCAGAATTTCCACTGTGTCAACATTACACCTAYGGTTGCAAAATTCCTGGAACTTTCAATAAATTCCCTGGTTTTCCCYAAATATCGTTTGGAGGATTTCTGGAATAAGCAGGAAACCCGAAGACCTCCAACCAGTATTTCTGGAAATCCAGGGAATTTATTGAAAGTTACCAGAATTTTGCAACCCTAGTTACACCTCACCAAGTTAGTCTTGTTAGTCTAGCATCCTTAACACTTGTGTAGGCAACCTTAACACCATTACTAGACCCGCCACCCTAGACCCGGGTGGCGCAGTGGTCTAGGGCACTGCATCGCAGTGCTAGCTGCGCCACCAGAGTCTCTGGGTTCCTGCCCAGGCTGGGCTGGGTTCGCGCCCAGGCTCTGTCGCAGCCGGCCGCAACCGGGAGATCCGTGGGGC
>NC_036865.1:24045407-24071547 GCF_002910315.2 Salvelinus sp. IW2-2015 | reverse complement strand
ATTTTCATACTGTATAGTTGAGGTACTGTTGCTATGGTTGTTTGCAGTATAGTGTTGATATCACTTCGTACATAAGCACGGGTCGTGATGAATGCGAGACATGCACCGTCTTCACAATAAAGACGTGCGATAGATGTACTAGTCAGTCCCATTTCCCATCTGAATTCAATTTAGCTCTGTGTATTCATGTGTGCGTTTTCAATCCAAAAAATTTTTTTCTACCCCCTCGCTCTCCTTTGCCGGCACACTGATTGCTTTCTGTGGAGAGGTCAGATTATCCCCTTCACATACTGGCTTTAGAGAAAGGAGCGCAACATGTTTATTTTCAGCTGAGGAATAGTAAAGATGGTATCAGTTAATACACTATTTCAGTTACAGCGTGTCTAAAGCAGAATTCCCCCTGGGGCTGGCTTATCCTACCTAGGACAGAGATGGGGCTGGCTTATCCTACCTAGGACAGAGATGGGGCTGGCTTATCCTACCTAGGACAGAGATGGGGTGGCTTATCCTCCTAGGAAGAGATGGGGCTTGGCTTTATCCTACTATTGGACAGAGGATGGGGCTGGCTTTCTATCCTAACCTAGACTGTAGATGGGGCTGGCTATCCTACTAGGACAGAGATGGGGCTGGCTTATCCTACCTAGGACGAGATGGGGCTGGCTTATCCTACCTAGGACAGAGATGGGGCTGGCTTATCCTACCTAGGACAGAGATGGGGCTGGCTTATCCTACCTAGGACAGAGATGGGGCTGGCTTATCCTACCTAGGCCAGAGATGGGGCTGGCTTATCCTACCTAGGACAGAGATGGGCAGGTAGGAAAGTGAAAGAGGAATTTATTTAGGCAGGACAGTAATAGGTAGGAGAGTGATATAAAGTGATAGGTGATTCCCAGCAGTGCATTGTTGCCACACTCGTCCCACTGTGTACACACTGGTTGAATCAATGTTGTTTCCACGTCATTTCAATTAAATAACGTTGAACCAACATGGAATAGACATTGAATTGACGTCTGTGCCCAGTGGGATGATCTTTGTTACATCCAGAGTGTGGGACTATAAGGTTCTATTTGCAAAAAATATGACTCTGAGATAATTGACTCTGAGAAAACCCACATTAATGCAAATCATTTTTTCCCCTGCCAAGACGTTTCCTTTCGTTCGAAACAAAATTTGAAAAAATTCAATGGGGGAATAGCCCACTTATGATGCCCACTGTAGATATGAATTTACCTTTGATGTGTAATTGCACYGGCAGGTGCTACACATTTCATAACACATGACAGTGGGTGCGTTTCAGTGGTAAAGCAATTGACTGTAGACGAAAGTAAAGGAGTGAAGTTGGGGGAGGTGCATCTGRGACAGCCTAAAGTCGGACACTGATGTGGTTTTCCAACAGCAAGGCTCAGATCAACATGYCAGTGTTTCCATTGTTTATAGAAGTTGTTCTTTATAATGTTGAAATATTCATGTCTCCAACCCCCATATCACACACTCACAAACTGATATCATATCCCACTGGGCACTCACTGGTTGAATCAACGTTGTTTCTACGTCATAGACATTGAATTGACGTTTGTGCCCAGTGGGATGTGTGTACATTGTATAATCAATTAGTGAGATTAGCCTTAAATATCACATTAATTTGTATCAACTGTATGAATAGCAGCAAAGTTGGTTCCTGATTCCGTCTTCAGTCATCTCTTTGTGACATTTGTTTAGGTCAACAACAAAAAAACGAATGATATGTTGACAATAGAGCCTTCCACAATGCAGGGGATGGCTGTGATGACGTTGGTGAAGAGCAACTGCAGAAACTGGTAGTCAACTCCAGTCAAAACTTCATGACCTTTGATCACAAGATTTGTGTTAAGTTCATGCAGTGGACATGTAGGCGCAAGTCGGACAATGCAACACACCTTGAAAGGCGGTGACCAGACTTGTCAAAAGTGATCGGCTTGAACGCGCCCAGTGTCACCCCAGTCTCTCTCTCTCTCTCTTTTTTTTCTTTCTCCCAGCAGCAGGAAGGCGCAATCAGGTCGCATCATACTCCTCTTCTCATCCTCGTGAAGAGAAGCTAGAACGAAGTGCCGCGCGCGTTTTCTAACCGCACCATGGTGGGAATGACGGAATTGGGGTGCCTTTTCGTCCCGGTGATGATGCTGGTGGGGTTCACCTTGCAAGCGGAAATTAACAACGGGAAAGAGGAGGAGAAAACGGGGAATTTCATGGAAGACGAGCATTGGCTGTCCACCATTTCACAGTACAGCCGCAAGATCAAGCATTGGAATCGCTTCAGAGACGTAAGTCGCTGTTTTGGTTGATTGAGAGATCTGCCGTAATGCGGTAAGRTATATTGATAGGGAAACAGAAGCCAGCGGCACGATTCCGCTTGGCAAACGTCCTAATAACCGTGATGCGTTTGCTAGGCTACTCCGATTTTATTTGGCAGATAATTAATATCAAGGGTTTGGTGTCATTGCTTAAGATACACATCTGAAGCGTTTGTGTAGCCAGATGTTATGGTGTTTTTTTTATTGTAAACATTATCTTATGTAAAAAAAAAAAAATGTTGGGCATAATCATTCAGATGTAGCCTAAGATGTTGACCTCAGATATGCCCTAGAGGAGTGTAACCTAGGGTACAGCCTCATTGTGGTCATGGTGCACTGATCTATTGKATTTTCTGGAGAACTGGAGAATGTAGGGTTGCCTATGTAGTCATATCATTATTATACATCATTTGTAAACACTCAAAGGACCTCTAAAAGGTAACCTACATTTAATTGCGTAACTGCCAAAATAAGGGAAACACCAACATAAAGTGTCTTAATAGGGCGTTGGGCCACCACGAGGCCCCAGAACTGCTTCAATGCTCCTTGGCATAGATTCTACAAGTGTCTGGAAATCTATTGGAGGGATGCAACACTATTCTATCCCAATAATMTCTATAATTTGGTGTTTTGTTGATGGCGGTGGAGAACGCTGTCTCAGGGACCGCTCCAGCATTTCCCATAAGTGTTCAGTTGGGCTGAGATCTGGTGACTGAGACAAACACACACCCTTTAAACCCCATAMGCTTCTTTGAGACCCCTCTTTCAAAGTCATTTAGATCTCTTCCTCAAGCCATGGTAGCCAAAATAATGGGAAACTGGGCATGATGGGATGTTAATTGCTTAATTAACTCAGGAACTACACCTGTATGGAAGCACCTGCTTTCAATATACTTTGTTTRCCCCATTTACTCAAGTGTTTCCTTTATTTTGGCAGTTACATGTACATACATGCAATGTATAATGTGTGATTTACACTACTYCATAGGTACCTGCCATCTTCAAACCAATACAAGATTGAAAGTGTGTTTTGAAACCATCATATCAGGATATTTTCTACCACCTAGCCTCACTGTCCATAGGCCTACCTGTTGATACTTTACCATTCTTTGGCATATTATTGGCAGTAGTAATTATGCACATTGCAAATTTGCAATGATTTAGAATGACATTTGTTCCCCTTTAAAGAACCGTCCCCACATTCACCCCTTATACTTATTCCATCATGCTTTTCACGGTATGCATTCTGGCCTGCTGTCCTACTGCTAATGACTCAGCCTAGTGTTTGCAAATGATCTGTTACAAACAGAATAGGCACAATGCAACAATGCAATTATAATACAAGTTCTGATCATTGATTGCTGAGGTAATGCAGTTAGCTTTAAACTGAATCCGGCTGTAGCGAATGATTTTAGCCTAAAGGGCATGTAAATATTGCTTTGTTTACGAATATTGTGTGTGTGAAATCCTGCATCCAGTAATGATTACCAAAGATCACAGCAGGGCATTTGCACGGTAATGGAATTTCGTTGAGACTCAGATTTCTCACTTAAAATGTAACAAAAAACATTGATTTCAAAGTTATAACAAACCATACATCACTATGCACAAGGAACACTTTAAACAATGTACACAGAAAATGTTACAAAACACATTTTACTGGAAGAACTGTGCAGATGCAAAGTTTGGTAACAGAATTTCTGTCAAATCTCCCTCAGTTTTTTATATGACCACGTTTTCCAAAAAACTCAGATAAATATCTGCTCAGAATTTAAGATTGAAAGATGTCTGCAGAAATAATGGGGTTTCAGCGATGACATGACACCTTGAGTTTGAAAACATCTCTTTTGGTATTGAGCTACAGTAAGTGAAGTGGATTTACACCCGGTAACGGAATTGTGGTAACGGAATTTCTTCATGGGTCCCTGATCTGTACAACACAGAAATGCATAATTATGGATATGAGTGTCATTCTCTTCATGGTGATGTATCCTGAATAGGTACACAAAGGTAGAATTATGCAATATCCTCATTATTTTAATGAGCTCCACCACCAAACCAGACCAAATTTGGTTGGTCCGAACCGGACCAAATCTGAACCAATCATAGACATCTATGTTTCACAAGTTTGGACATCAACGTATAGCCCAGTACAGTACAATACAGCACAGAACAGTAGTGTTCAGTACAGTAGAGTATAGTTCAGTACAGTACATTTTAGTGTACTCAAGTCTTGTGTGTGCTGAACTATAATCTACTCTATTCTACTGTACTGAACTATAATCTACTGTACTGAACTATAATCTACTCCTATAGTTCAGTACAGTGGATTATAGTTCAGTACAGTAGAATAGAGTAGATTATAGTTCAGTACAGTGGATTGTAGTTCAGTTACAGTAGAATAATCTACTCTATTCTACTGTACTGGAACTATAATCTACTCTATTCTACTGTACTGAACTATAATCTACTTACTGAACTATAATCTACTCTATTCTACTGTACGAACTATAATCTACTGTACTGAACTATAATCTACTCTATCTACTGTACTGAACTATAATCTACTGTACTGAACTATAATCTACTCTATTCTACTGTACTGAACTATAATCTACTCTGTGTAGTGAAATGCTTGTGCTTCTAGCTTTGACAGTGCAGTAATATCTAACAAATTACACAACATATACCCAATACACCAAATCTAAGTAGAATGAATATATACATATGGACGAGTGATGTCGAGATCTATGATTGGTCAGATTTGGCCTGTACCGGACTAAATCTGAAACGATCATGGACGTCTATGTTTGGGCCAAATGAAGGCCGGCCACGTTAGACTTTGAAATCAAGGCTAGACCAAAAAATGACATCTGTGAGTGATAAATCAAAGTTTCAAGTGTATTTCGTTGTATGTACAGGATACACCATGGTATACATTGTCAATGAAATGCTTACTTGCACGCTCCTTCTGACATTGCAACAACAATAAGAAATAATAAAAGATAAGAATATGAACTAAAGTAAATGGCTCAGTAGAATATTAATAAACATTTTACCAGTAAGTTATAGATACAGGAAGGCACAATTTATAGTCTAATATTTACACATGTTTGGGGAAGGGGGGGAGGGACAATTGTTTCAATCATAATAAAAGTCTGGTAGCAGCAGTTGGTGATGTGTTGTGTAGCATGAAATGTACTGTATATGTGTGCGTGTGTGGAGTGAGTGCATGTGTGCTAAGGTGCGGAGAATCAGATCAGGTGGTCAGTCCAGTTTGGTGCTCAGTGAGGGAGGATGCTAGTTACAGTAAAGGGAAAGAGAGGGGGCTCATGGGTAGGTGTCAGTAAGAGCCGGGAGAGGTGACATAAATTGGAGAGAGAAAAAGAGAGCGATGTTGGGGTTGTCCAGCTTTTTCACACTCTTGCTTTGACCACCAGATGACAGAAAGATAAATACAAAAACAGTAGGGCCCTATAAAATCAGTTGTTTCCCCAAAATCTATTTTCTCCATTTTGTTTTTCCAGGTTTGTTTCTCCCTGTTTTTAAGGTTTTCACTCTCAAAATCACACTCTTTTAATAGTAAAACAACTTCATTGGATGTTCTAAATCCACGCTTAAACCACATCAGAAGGCTACTTTTGAGGTCTGTAAAAATGTGGATACATTTATATTTTTGCGTGTAGTTACCCTTTAACTCCAGTGAACACCTAACAAGAGGCTGTTTGCAATGTTTTCTTGTAGCACACACGTGATGGTAGAGTTTGCAAAAGCAAATAATCATAACATCATTCTGCCAGGCAAGCAAGCATAGGCTACTTTGTAGTTCTATTTAATTGAGAAGGTTGTTGGGAAAACCTTTCCATCTACCAGAAGATGTTTTATTCGTATCATCGCTAACGGCTACACGATGTGGTAGTTGCGTGCACCGCACATAGACAGGGGAAATTCTCCTTGCCTCTTCAGAAAGTTGCAGGAAATACCGAATCACTGATGCATTCTGTTAATGTCTTATGATTAACTTGGGTAAATTAATACATGTTCAATACATTTAGTTGAWTCCCTACCAAGTTCAWAGTTTTARTATTGTTGAATTCCATTTTATTGTCTGGACTCTGTGATTCTGTCCACTTTTTCCGTATCACGGATTTTATAGAGCCCTAAAACAGTTCAGCTGAACATAACAGTATGCCAGTGGAAGAGAGSACAGTAGCAYGTGACCCAACTGTGGTTTGTGACAACTATGATTTCCCATTGCAGCCAATTCAATTGCAGATATTCCGTTACAGATTTTTCGTAAATTCTGTTACCTATTTGGTAACAGAATTGAGTTTTAATCACTTAATAATTCATAACAAAATGTATATCAGTAAAAACACTAACTAATTGATAGGTCTACCTTTACTTGTTACTTCTGTGAACTTGTATTATTCTCCCTCATGAGGCGCGTACATAACGTGAGAGAAAGCAATAACACCTAGTGACTYAAGACCACTGAGGGCTAAATAAAGGAGGAGTAATCAAGGAGAAATTATGAGCAGGTGTGCGCAATGATGGTTGCCAGGTGTGCGCAATGTGGGTTACCAGGACCGGTGGTTAGTAGACCAGCGACGTCGAGCGCCGGAGGGAGCAGGAGTAGGTGTGACAGGAAGCTCCCCAGCTCCTGGTTGGTCCTCTCCACCTGCCCGTTGGACTGAGGCCGGTACCCGGATGTGAGGCTGACTGTGACCCCCAGCTTCTCCATAAAGGCTTTCCAGACCCGRGACGAACTGAGGACCACGGTCGGAAACGATGTCCTCTGGAAGGCCATAGAACTAGAAGACCTGCTGGAACAGTGCCTCAGTGACCTGGAGATCGGTGGGTAGACCAGAGAGAGGGATACAACTGCAGGACTTAGAGAATCTGTCCTCTGGCATCCTGGTCCCCAGATGGTAATTTTCATACTCGACCATGTCATGGTGCGATTGTGACGTTGGAGCCACGGGAGGCCGAGGATTACCTGGTGTACAGAGGTGATGAAGGGAAGGCTTTCTTGGTGCATGGGTCCCACTCCAACGCCTGTCCGGTCTGCAGGGAAATGACCGTGGCAACCTTGGACCTCTCGGTGGTGGGGCTTCCCGTTTGATATGCGAAATAGAGGGAGCACTGGCGTAGGAAGCCACGGCATTTCAATGGAGTGCCGTCATATTTCTCCGGAAGTGATAGTTGGGAATCGCTGACCTGGGTGGATGTCTGCGTAGGCTGGMGGACTGGCTGACTGTGACGACCCGTGGTAGGAGGCCCTCTGATAGGGGAATGGAGAAACTCGCTGGTGGTGTTGAGGCGGTGGAGAACTTGGACGACCTCCTCCATGGCCGTACCCAGTTTCGCCAGCTGGTCGTGGTGTTGATGGAGTAGATGACCTTGTTCATTAACAGTCTGGAAGAGCGTTGACTCTTCTGCTGCTTCCATGTTTTACAGGTGTTATTCTGTAACGTATACGCCGGGAGTCAGGAAACGGAAGCAYAAGATGATTTTAATAACCAAAGCAAGTGAACAAACATGAGTACATGACGTGAGAGAAAACAATAACACCTAGTAGGCGTGAACGCAGGGTTCTTTACTTCAATGGTATTGTTTTGATGTATTTCTAATACCTTTTAGGACTTTATCTGGTAGATGTTTTATAAGACCCCCTTTCCATCTGTTTGACAAGAAATTCCTTATTCCTAATTGTTAGGGTGGAAAATGGTTGAAAAATMTATATATGCTAAAAAAAAATAGAAAGACTCTTAGCTGTTATTTGACATGCTCCTATGCACTACACATTGGTCCTTTTACATGGAAATGACCAGCATTACTTGGATGAGAGGCCTGTTGTATTATGTTCCAACCTTATAGGCCTATATCATGATTATTTTCCCTGAGAGGAGTTTTAGTTGATCCCATATCTAGGTTGAGGGATCGTCTGACTTCATTGGAGCATACAATACATGCTTTTTTCTGAGTTGATTATTGGATTGAAATATTATAATAAATACTATAATAAATATCCTTATTTTGTTTGAAGGAAATAGCCGAGCCCCTCCATGTCCAAAATAATTCTGTCATACTGTGTCATTAGTGTCATATTGTAATCATTCTAAATTAAACCCTCTGCTAAATGACAAAAATTTCAACTAAATCTATTATTGCACAAAAATGACAAATCCCCACTTCCCAAGTATGTCTAACTAAGCTTCTATATCATTGTTATGCAAATTGTTACGCACTTTCTAATGCAATTATGAAATGTTCCCAACCCCAGTAAAGCAGGTAAATGTGTCTAAATTGTTGTACGTCTTCCCTGCTGTCCCGGGTGCACACACACACGCATAGACACACACACACACACGAACACACACACACACACACACACACACACACACACACACACACACCACTAGACACACACACAACACGCAAGACACACACGCATAGACACCACACACACAACACCACACACGCATAGACCAACACACACACACACACCACACCACACACACGCATAGACATACACACAACACACACACACACACGCCATAGACATACACACACGACACATAGACATACACACACAACGCACAGACACACACACACACACACACGCATAGACATACACACACACACACACACATAGAGACACAAACACACACACACACACACACACACACACATAGACACGCATAGAGACACACACACACGCCACACACACACACACACACACACACACACGCATAGAGACAAAACACACACATACACGCGCATAGAGACATATACACACACCACACACACGCATAGACACACGCATAGACACACGCATAGACACACACACACACGCACACGCATAGAGACATACACACATACATAGACACGCATAGAGACACACACACACACAATCGCATAGACACACACCACACACGCCTAGACACACACGCCATAGAGCACACGTACACACATGCCATAGACACACACACACGCATAGAGACAATCACACACACACACACACGCGCGCATAGAGACATACACACAACACACACACACGCGTCATAGAGACACACACATACACGCGCATAGAGACATACACACACACACACGCATACACGCATAAACACACACACACGCATAGACACACACACGCATAGAGACATACACACATGCATAGACCACACACACACACACACACACACACACTGCATAGAGACACACCACACACATGCATGGACACACACACACACACACACATGCATAGACACACACACACGCATAGAGACATATACACACACACACACACACACACACACACACACATGCGTGTGTGTGTGTGCATATACACACACACACACATGCATAGAGACATACACACACATGCATAGAGGCGCACACACACACACACACACACACACACACACACACACACACACACACACACACACACACACACAACACACACACACAACACACACACACACACACACACACACACACACACACACACCAGAGTACTCTCCTGGCATAGCAGGATTAAGTTTAGATATATGTTCTCTGGAACTGTATTGTAGAAATAATGAAATTGTGGGCATGAAGATTAAGTATGAATTACAGTGGGATTATTATGATGGGCCTGGATGGGTGCTGCTGTGTCTTTACACTGGCAGTGGCAACACACACACACACACACACACACACACACACACACACACACACACCACACACACACACACACACACACCACCACACACACAGATGGAATCTGTACACAACCCTGCACACATCACAACCATCCCCCACCCGCTCCTTTTTTGTTGAAAATGTAAAAAAAACTCAGCTCTTCTCAGTGGGTTTGCCGTCCAGAAGAGTTAAGATTTCTCTTTTCCTCAGTTTGAAATCAAACCCCAGATGAGGCACAAACAGAGACCACAGCTCTGCCTGCATGCCCTGAATGAAGGAGTTTATGTATTTTTCTCTCTGAAGTCTTGGTGGATTACTGTGTATGATGTCAGAGGTGACATGGAATATCTTTGTGGTTACCATTCCCGGAGGGAGGTGTGGGTGTGTGTGTGACGGTTTGTTTGTGTTTGTGGGGGAATGTTGTGTGTGTGTGTGTGTTTGTAGGGGGGTGCATGGTGTGTGTGTGTGTGTATTTAAGGGGGAAAAAGTGCTGATATGTCTCTGGTGATGTTGACAGAAGAAACATCAGAGGCAGCACATCACAGAACTCCCTGGGGATCGCCAATAGCAACCTCTTTGATGTCAGTGTGCAGCCGTAGCAACGGAGGTCCTCTGAAATGGGCCTGAAAGTAACTCGTTTCAGAGGGAAGTTGATGACTATTCCCCCACCGCTCTCTGTAAGAGGATGGAGGGGGGGTAGAGTGGTAAAGTACATCCAGTTTGTTGAGGGCGGACTTTGGGCCGTGCTGTAGATGACATCTCCATAATCCAGGATGGGTACTTTTGTCATCTGGAACAGGATGTGTTTAGCAGTGTGTGGATGAAGATTTGTTCCGGTAGGGAAAGCCTATTCTGGACTTGACCTTTGCTTGAAGATTATTTGTGTGTGTGTGGAATGATAGTGCCGTGTCCACACAGATTCCCAGGGATTTGTATGAGCCCATCGAGTGAGTAGATGTCAAGGGGAGGGTTGATGTGCCTTTTCCTTTTGTTTTGTTTGTGCTCATTATAACATACAGGTAAGTGCCAAAATAATGGAAACACTTAAATGAGGGATACAAAGCAGATTGAAAGCAGGTGCTTCCACACAGGTGTGGTTCCTGAGTTAATTAAGCAATTAACGTCCCATTATGATTAGGGTCATGTATAAAAATGCTGGGCAGACCATTATTTTGGCMATTATTTTGGCTACCATGGCTATGCCCCCTTAGGATAACAACGCTCCCATTCACAGGGCATGAGTGGTTACTGAATGGTTTTATGAGCATGAAAACAATGTAAACCATATGCCATGGCCGTCTCAGTCACCAGATCTCAATCTAATTGAACAKGTATTGGAGATTTMGGCGCCTGTGACAGCGTTTTTCACCACCATTAACAAAGCACCAAATTATGGAATTTCTCGTGGAAGAATGGTGTCACATCCCTCTAATAGAGTTCCAGACACTTGTAGAATCTATGACAAGGCACATTGAAGCTCTTCTGGCTCGTGGTGGCCCAACACCCTATTAAGACACTTAATGTTGGTGTTTCTGTTATTTTGGCAGTTACCTGTACTTTTAGTATCATTACAGGGAAAGATTATGGATTCATCAATACCTTCCTTATTATCCATATGGATAATGATACAGTATCATTTGAGAGTTATACACTCTCCTCAGTCCTCATATTAAGCATTAGTCTGAATCCCCATGCAGCTGATGAGACAATCAGACTACTAATGATTTTACTCCTATGAACCCTGACCTGAGCTGCATGAAACATTGGTTCATTACATCAACCCCAATAACCAAATGGTCAGAGGACCCATAATCAGAGGATGTATGTGTGTTCATAGAGGCTCCAGAGTAATGTGTATTCTCTGCTGCAATATATTGGTTTACTCTGAATATATAGTATTATATTTTAATCACTATTGTTGTTTCCCATGATGTCTTTGAAGAAAAATATAATACAAAAAAATGCTAACAAAACCAGAAAATGAGTTCAAAGGGTATTTTTCAGGAAATAATTTGGTTAATCTATGAAGGGTCGCCCATGATGCTACCTAATAAGCCAAATTACTAAAATTGGTGTTGACTCACTGAGTTTGAGGGGAAGAATGTTGAATTTTAATGCAACAATGTAAAAAACAATAATCAGAGGCAGAACGTGAAAAAACATGCACACAAATATACACACACTGTACATACCCACACAAACATTAACATATTTATACATGAATATTCTATATTTATTTTTCTCCTCTTTCAAGTATAAGACCCACGGTACAGTATGCATTGGATAGAGTGTGGATGACGGCTGTTTCGTATTCGATAAAAATAGCCATCACCACTCCACACTTCAATCAATCCAATCCCTGTCATTGAAAAGACAAGGCGATTAGAAGTAACAATTACCGTCAACAACTACATTTAATACATCCAATCCTTTAATCTGACAGACAGGTGCACTGGACAATTCTTCATTCCACTAATGCACCCAGGCTGGAAATCCCAAAACAAAGGAAAACACAATAATGTTGATTGGCTGCTGGAGGAAGCCATTGTGGTTTAAAGGCCTTACAGTGTCACGAGTCCCATTGAGAAGACCACCCTTTGACTGAAACTGTTGGCACACAAGCCTTACAATTTAATTTCATGTCTTGATTTGACGATGTGAGTGATTTATCATTTAAAGAACAACATCTCATCTCCCATCTCTAAATAGACTTCATTCATCCTTGAATATTATTCTTAACTTCTTCTCCTATACAGCAGTATCTCTGTATTCCTGGTGTAGTGTCTTCTGTACCCTAGCGTGATTCACAGTTGAGTCAATATGCTGTATCCCCTGGCCTCCTTTTCAAATGACCATTATGATGATGAGAAAGTCAATTAGAACTCCATGTTCTATTTGAACTCTGTTACTGCAGATCAAACGGACACCGAAAGAGGCTGTTGATCCAGCAAATGTCTCCAACTCCCCTTTTTCCACTCAGGTTTCACAGTCACACAAACTGGTCAAAATGTGAAGATGTTTAATGCAACTCCATTATAGGGCCGATGATATGGCTYATGAGCTATGACGGCTGGATCAAACTCAGATAGGAACATCCGATGAGTCTGGCTACGTCTCAAATGGCACTCTGGTCCCTATTTAGTGCAGTACTTTGGACCAGGGCCCATAGCTCTATATAGACAATAGGGTACTATTTGGGACGCTACCTCTGTCATTGTGCAGCAGCTCACAGGTCAAGCCACCATCTCATCCATCCTTGTAATAATAGGAAATTGGATGGCATGGTTAAACCTGCTTTGTTGAAAATGCAGTGGGTCTGCACGTTATGCATAATTTATCTGATTTAGTCTCTGACCGAATACAATTTTATGCTCAACTAACTTCCCCCTATTAATGTCACATTGTGAAGTCACACTTTGGAATCAGTCTGATCAGCCTTGGAGACAGTGATTGTGTCCCAAATGGCACCCTACTCCCTACACAGTGCACTACTTCTGACCAGAGTCCTATGGTGTTTTCTATCTTTGATGATGACCTAGAATAGATAGACTGCTAATGAGACCCACCTGTGGGAGAGGATAACACTCATTATTGTTAGGAGAGTGTGTAGTGGCACCGACATGCACGCACAGCTGACCTATCATTAGGTCTCTCCAATTCAGCAGTAGCTCATTAGACCACAGTAGCGGTCCAGGGCTGTGCCACCAGGTCCCTGATAGCTCATTAGACCACAGTAGCGGTCCAGGGCTGTGCCACCAGGTCCCTGATAGCCTATTAGACCACAGTAGCGGTCCAGGGCTGTGCCACCAGGTCCCTGTAGCTCATTAGACCACAGTAGCGGTCCAGGGCTGTGCCACACGGTCCTCGGTAGCTCATTAGACACAGTAGCGGTCCAGGCTGTGCCACCAGGTCCTGGTAGCTCATTAGACCACAGTAGCGGTCCAGGGCTGTGCCACCAGGTCCCTGATAGCTCATTAGACCACAGTAGCGGTCCAGGGCTGTGCACCAGGTCCCTGGTAGCTCATTAGACCACAGTACGGTCCAGGGCTGTGCCACCAGGTCCCTGGTAGCTCATTAGACCACAGAGCGTCCAGGCTGTGCCACCAGGTCCCTGGTAGCTCATTAGACCACAGTAGCGGTCACAGGCTGTGCCACCAGGTCCCTGGTAGCTCATTAGACCACAGTAGGGTCCAGGCTGGCCACCAGGTCCCTGGTAGCTCATTAGACCACAGTAGCGGTCCAGGGCTGTGCCACCAGGGCTCTGCGTAGCTCATTAGACCACAGTAGCGGTCCAGGGCTGTCCATGCCAGCAGTCCCTGTAGCTCATTAGACCACAGTAGCGGTCCAGGCGCTGTGCCACCAGGTCCCTGGTAGCTCATTAGACCACAGTAGCGGTCCAGGGCTGTGCCACCAGGTCCCTGGTAGCTCATTAGACCACAGTAGCGGTCCAGCTGTGCCCAGGTCCTGGTAGCTCATAGACCACAGTAGCGGTCCAGGCTTGCCACCAGGTCCTGTAGCTCATTAGACCACAGTAGCGGTCCAGGCTGTGCCACCAGTGCTCTGGTAGCTCATTAGACCACAGTAGCGGTCCAGGGCTGTGCCAGCAGCCCTGATAGCTCATTAGACACACAGTAGCGGTCCAGGGCTGTGCCACCAGGTCCCCTGGTACTCCATTAGACCACAGTCGCGGTCCAGTCCTGTGCCACCAGGTGTTCCCTGGTAGCCTCATTAGACCACAGTAGCGGTCCAGGGCTGTGCCACCAGGTCCCTGGTAGCTCATTAGACCACAGTAGCGGTCCAGGGCTGTGCCACCAGGTCCCTGCCTGCACCTGTTCTTCCTCTACTCCACTTCATTTTTAATGAACAGAAAACGTTCTGTGCGTTCACACAAACCTTGCCTCAGCGCACACACGCACACACACACACACACACACACACACACACACACACAAACCTCCCCTCAGTCCCCCAGTCGAAGCCAGGCTGATTAAAAATGCAGGATGGGTGTGTGTGTGTGTGTTTGGTGGGGGGTGTTTAGGCGGTTTGGCTTACCGGAGCGAAGCTCATTATGAAGTTTCAGTGATTTGTGCCAGAATGTTGTAATTATGGTGTTGTGTTCAGTGTGTGTTTGTTTGCAAGCTTGATAATCAAATCAGTTGGATGCAGTTTTGCAGGTGCTCGTGAATCTTTAAAGCTATAAAGCAATGCAAGCAGTTGGCGTGGTGGCCAAAACAACATATAACCTGCTGCGTTGTACCTTGCTTTGACCTGGGTTCTGAGACAATTATCTTGTTGTTAGAGTGGTTGCATGACACATGTAGTGTGCTCCCAAATGGCAACCTATTCCCAATCTAGTGCACTACTTTTGACTAGAGCCCTAGTAGAGAATAGGATGCCATTTGAGTTGCAACCATTCACACTCTCGGACGAAACAAAACACACACAAAAACCAAAGGTTGTTTGATGAACGCCAATCGTGGCACCTGTTCCTCTTCTTTGATTTTGGCATAACAAACACCCGCCCCTTCAGTCCTCCGAACCAGAAAGTGTTAGGGCCACACTGTAGAGTGAAAACGGAACCCATGGGCCTTGGGTAGTGCAGCAGAGCACAACACAAGTTCACCACTAGTGACATACATGCATTATAACATACACTGCATCCGGAAAGTATTCAGACCCCTTTTCCCACATGTTGTTACGTTACAGCCTTATTCTAAAGTGGATCAAATTGTTCCCCCCCCCCCCTCATCAATCTACTCAAAATACCCCATAATGACAAAGCAAAAACAGGTTTTTAGATCATTTTTTTGGTGCAAATGTATAAAACTTAAATATGACATTTACATAAGTATTCAGACCCTTTACTCAGTACTTTGTTGAAACACCTTTGGCAGCAATTGCAGACTCAAATCTTCTTGGGTAAGACYCTACAAGCTTGGRACACCTGTATTTGGGGAGTTTCTCCCATTCTTCTCTGCAMATCCTCTCAAGCTCTGTCAGGTTGAGTGGGGAGTGTTGCTGCACAGRTATTATCAGGTCTCTCCAGAGATGTTCAAGTCCGGGCTCTGGCTGGGCCTCTCAAGGACATTCAGAAACTTGTCCCGAAGCCACTCCTGCTTTGTCTTGGCTGTGTGCTTACTGTCGCTGTCCTGTTGGAAGGTGAACCTTCGCCCCAGTCTAAGATCCTGAGCGCTCTACAGCAGGTTTTCATCAAGGATCTCTCAGTACTTTGCTCCGTTCATCTTTCCCTCGATCCTGACAAGTCTCCTAGCCCTGCCGCTGAAAAGCATCCCCACAGCATGATGTTGCCACCACCATGCTTCYCTGAAGGGATGGTGTCAGGTTTCCTCCAGACGTGACACTTGGCATTCAGGCCAAAGAGTTCAGTCTTGGTTTCATCAGACCAGAGAATCTTGTTTCTCATCATCTGAGAGTCCTTTGGGTTCCTTTTGGCAAACTCAGCAGGCTGTCATGTGTCTTTTACTGAGGAGTGGCATCCGTCTGGCTACTACCATAAAGGCCTGATTGATGGAGTGCTGCAGAGATGGTTGTCCTTCTGGAAGGTTCTCCCTTCTCCACAGATGAACTCTGGAGCTCTGTCAGAGTGAGCACCGGGTTCTTGGTCACCTCCCTGACCAAGGCCCTTCTCCCCCGATTGCTCAGTTTGGCCGGGCAGCCAGCTCTAGGAAGAGTCTTGTTGGTTCCAAACTTCTTCCATTTAAGAATGATGGAGGCCACTGTGTTCTTGGGGACCTTCAATGCTGCAGATATGTTTTGGTACCCTTCCCCAGATCTGTGCCTCGACACAATCCTGTCTCGGAGCTCTAGGGACATTCCTTCGACCTCATGGCTTAATTTTTGCTCTGACATGCATTGTCAACTGTGGAACCTTATCTAGACAGGTGTGTGGCTTTCCAAATCATGTCCAATCAGTTGAATTTACCACAGCTGGACTTAATGGAAACAGGATGCACCTGAGCTCAATTTCGAGTCTCATAGTGAAGGGTCTGAATACTTATGTAAATAAGGTATTTCAGTTGTTTTTTTTAAATACATTTTCAAACATTTCTGAAAACCTGTTTTCGCTTTGTCATTATGGGGTATTGTGTGTAGATTGATGAAGATGAACATTTATTTCATACATTTTTAAAATAAGGCTGTAACGTAAGAAAATTTGGAAAAAGTCAAGGGGTCTGAATACTTCCGAATGCACTGTACCTATTACATAAAGAACGGAATAACTGGTGAGATGATGTAGTGATATGTAGAAGAAGAGTATGCATGTGCTAATGATGTATGCTAAGCTTGCTGAGTAAACTTCCCCTTAATTATACCCATCGTGTCCTCATGTTACTGATTCTACTACACAACACCTTGTTCAAATACTTTAGAAATATATCCTTCCTTGAGCTAAGCACAGATTTACAAGTGATTGATAGGTGAAAGCAAGGTTATCATCCTATTGCTTACATCAATCCAACTGAATCAGATATGTGATTCCTTCAAGGAGGACAGGAAGAAAGGATGCATTTTTAAAATATTCAAACATCAAATCAAGCTTTATTTATACAGCACATTTCAGACATGGAATGCAACGCAATGTGCTTTACAGGGAAAAACAAATAAAAAACAATGAAAATAAAAGCTGAAATATTTACTACACAACGAACATAAGATAAACTGAACAACTAAAAAGCACCCTYAGGAAAAGCAAAACTAAAAAAGTGTGTTTTAACCTGTCTGGGAACGCGGAACCCCTCGCCAACAGCCAATGAAATTGCAGGGCGCCAAATTCAATCAACAGAAATCTCATAAATCAAATTTCTCAAACATTTTAAAGATAAAATTCTCGTTAATCCAGCCACAGTGTCTGATTTCAAAAAGCCTTTACAGCGAAAGCTCCACAAAATGCAAATTAATTACTTAAAAATCATACAATGTGATTATCTGGATTTTTGTTTTATATTCCGTCTCTCACAGTTGAAGTGTTTGTAAGTAGGAAAACCTGCAAAATCGGCAGTGTATCAAATACTTGTTCTCCCTACTGTATATACTGTAAACTGAACAGTACCGGACCCAAAAACGAACCTTGTGGAACACCACATTTGATATATAAACAAAGCAAAAAAAGAAACGTCCCTTTTTCAGGACCCTGTCTTTCAAAGGTAATTTGTAAAAATCCAAATAACTTCACAGATCTTCATTGTAAAGGGTTTAAACACTGTTTCCCATGCTTGTTCAATGAACCATAAACAATTAATGAACATGCACCTGTGGAACGGTKGTTAAGACACTAACAGCTTACAGACGGTAGGCAAAACTTAGGACACTAAAGAGGCCTTCCTACTGACTCTGGCAAAACACCAAAAGAAAGATGCAGATGAGCAAGGAGCCTGGGCGTGAACGTGCCTTAGGCATGCTGCAAGGAGGCATGAGGACTGCAGATGTGGTCAGGGCAATAAATTGCAATGTCCATACTGTGAGACGCCTAAGACAGCGCTACAGGGAGACGGGATGGACAGCTGATCATCCTCAGACCACATGTAACAACACCTGCACAGGATCGGTACATCCGAACATCACACCTGTGGGACAGGTACAGGATGYCAACAACAACTGCCCGAGTTACACCAGAAACGCACAGTCCCTCCATCAGTGCTCAGACTGCCATCAATAGGCTGAGAGAGGCTGGACTGATGGCTTGTAGGCCTGTTGTAAGGAAGGTCCTCAACAGACATCACCGGCAACAATGTTGCCTATGGGCACAAACCCACCGACGCTGGACCAGACAGGACTGGCAAAAAGTGCTCTTAACTGACAAGTTGTGGTTTTGTCTCACCAGGGGTGATGGTCGGATTCGCGTTCATCGTCGAAGGAATGAGCGTTACACCGAGGCCTGTACTCTGAAGCGGGATCGATTTGGAGGTTAAGGGGTCCGTCATGGTCTGGGGCGGTGTGTCACAGCTTGTTGTCATTGCAGGCAATCTCAACGCTGTGCGTTACAGGGAAGACATCCTCCTCCCTCATGTGGTACCATTCCTGCAGGCTCATCCTAACATGACCCTCTAGCATGACAATGCCACCAGCCATACTGCTCGTTCTGTGCGTGATTTCCTGCAAGACAGGAATGTCAGTGTTCTGCCATGGCCAGCGAAGAGCCTGGATCTCAATCCCATTGAGCACGTCTGGGACTTGTTGGATCGGAAGGTGAGGGCTAGGGCCATTCCCCCCAGAAATGTCCGGGAACTTGCAGGTGTCTTGGTGGAAGAGTGGGGTAAAACATCACAGCAAGAACTGGCAAATCTGGTGCAGTCCATGAGGAGGAGATGCACTGCAGTACTTAATGCAGCTGGTGGCCACACCAGATACTGACTGTTACTTTTGATTTTGACCCCCCCTTTGTTCAGGGACAAATTATTAAATTTCTGTTAGTCACATGTCTGTGGAACTTGTTCAGTTTATGTCTCAGTTGTTGAATCTTGTTATGTTCATACAAATATTTACATGTTAAGTTTGCTGAAAATAATTGCAGTTGAGGAGAGGAATTTGCTTTTTTGCTCGAGTTTATTTTCTCAGTATGTTTCCCAACGGTTAAATTTAGAAAGCTGGCCCGGAGATGCCGAACCCTCTCCTATGTGTCCAGAAGGCACTCATGGTCAGACGCGAGTGTCCGAATGGCAGCAATTTGAATCTAAAGAGACAAGCCACGGAGCTGTTTGGCATCTGTGTCGGCTTCGAAGATTAATTAGACCTGCTTTAAGGCTGTTCATGTGGCTTGTGTGTGGGCATGAAACCAGAATGTGGACAATTTTCCAGAAATTACGTGCCATGTAAATGGTTTTTTGGCTGTTTGAACACAACTTTACCCAGAAATTGTTGGTCTTTCAAATTGGCTGTAGCCCAGTGTGTATGGTGCTGGACTAGCGGACCCAGTGAGGGTGAACCTGGTACCATTGGTAACCTGCCCAGACAGCATAGTGGATCATAATTATATTGTAACTACACGTCGATACGGTGAACACGTGTACGCCAAAATATCTGTCAACAGAGATTGATGTATTCAGGAGAACTGACTGTTAAGGCTATGCCCACGGATTAGTTATTGGTAGCCTACTGCTACGTAGCGCCTGGATATTGGTCCTTGTCGCCTGTCACAGAAAAGCTGTAGGCAAGGGTGTGTCCGAACAAATCTTTCCCGCGGAGCCTGTCAGCGGTCTCAATGACGTCGGAGGGCACACTGAAAATGTGTTATTTCCTTGCCGCTCAAACATTAGTGCTCTTCTCTAGCTCAATCCAGGCCGGAGCTGGGATTTCGGACTCGTCCAGCGCGCCGGGTGCTGGATTGGACCCCCTCCAGCGGCCGTGGATTGGGACCCCTCCAGCGGGGCTGGGATGGGCTGGATTTGGACCTCTCCTCCAGCGGCGGATGGGCTGAGTGGACCCCCTCCAGCGGCCCGGATGGACCGGATTGGACTCCCTCAGCGGCCCGGATGGGCTGGATTGGACCCCCTCCAGCGGGCCAGATTGGACCGGATTGGACCCCCTCCAGCGGGCCGGATTGGACCGCCTCCAGCGGGCCGGATGGGCCGGATTGGACCGGATTGGACCCCCTCCAGCGGGCCGGATTGGACCGCCTCCAGCGGGCCGGATGGGCCGGATTTGACCGCCTCCAGCCTGTGCACAGGCTGTATGTTTGACATCCCTGCTCTAGGCATTCAGCTGTTTATTCAATTATCTTGACTGTTATTTATTTATAGGTTGTTTATATTTTCAGATTAAGATGTTTAATGTACTGCTCTCATTTGATTCATATGTACAGCTTTGTCAAGAGACATCATCTCACCGACATTCTTTGTTTGTGCTGTTCTAGAGCTCTGATAAGCTTCCGGCCTTTTTCACATGCAGCAGACATTTGTCTGATCAAAGGCAGATTAGATGGAGTGTGAACATAGATCAGCGGCCAGGGCGTGGATGGAGTGCGCCTAGATCAGCTCCTAGACAGCGCTGTGGGGTGTCCTGGCCCAGCACCAGAGGTTGTGGGCTCTTGGGAAGTCACCYTAGATAGAGTGCACCTAGTTCAGCATTGACAGCGATAGTGGATGAGAGCACCATGCTACACTGTGGGGTGTCTTGGCCCAGCAGCAGAGAGATAGGTGGGATGTAATTAAGAGAGAAAAAAATATCCTTTCATCATCGTCCACTATGCACTCCCAGGATGCGTTCCAAATGACACCCTATTCCCTATATAGTGCACTACTTTTGACCAGGGCCCATAGGGAAAGACAATAATTATTGTGTTTTCCTAGAAAGACACAATCATTCTTAAAAAGTGGCATAGTCTGTCTCTGAAATGCAACTGAACTTGTGTTGTTTTGCCTTGAGCCACCTGGGCCCTGGTCAAAAGTAATGCACTTCATAGGCTATAGTGTACCATTTGAGACACAGCCTGTGTTTCTGTGCAGGCTCTTGTGTTGTGTTGAATGTAGACCTTTCTGTTTCTCTTCCTCCCGTTGTACATGTGTGTGCTGTGGAAGAGAACTGCGTTGTGTTTGAAATATTTCAATAGTATTGAAATAATCCCAMTACTGAATATTTCACACTTGGATTAACCCAGGATTGTTGTTCTATTTGGCTTGAATCTCCCTCTAGACATCTCCCCTCTATCTCTAGTGTATCAATTACAGCTGGAGACTGTAGAAGGCACTGTGTGTGTCTGACAGCACCAGAGGACAGAGGGATAAAATCAGCGTTGTGGAGAACGTGAACGGAATCAGACATTAAAATAGAATTCAACAATATATATATATTTTTAACTAAGTAGAAAATCAACCAAATGTATTGAATTGATTAGAAAATGCATTCATTTGCCCAAGATTTTCACAAGACATGAACAAAATGCATCAGTGATTCYTATTTTCCTTCAACTTTCTGAAGATGCAACGGCACAGGAATGCCCGTGTCTGTGTGCGAGCATTTGTCTACCACTTTGTGTAGCTGTTAGCGATGATGCTAATGTGTTGACAACCGTCTTCTGGTAGTGTCAGATGTGTGCGTACTGGTAGCGAAGTCAGGTGCAGGAGAGCAGAGATTTGTGAACAGGCGCACACTTTATTTAGGCAAAAGTGCAACGCGCAAAACAGTCACAAGAATTATGTTTAACAATAAACATCTTCGTGAAAAATAACACGGAAAAAACAAGCCAGTCATGTAGATTGATTGGGGAATGAAAACCAGGTGTGCAGGGAACAAGACAAAACAAATGGATACATGAAAAATGGAGCGGCGATGGCTAGAAAGCCGGTGACGACGACCGCCGAACGCCGCCCGAACAAGGAGAGGAGCCGACTTCGGCGGAAGTCGTGACAGGTAGATGGAAAGGCTTTCCCAAAAGCCTTCTCAATTAAATGTTAACTACAAAGTAGCCCATGCATGTTTTGCTCTAGAAAGCCGACAGGCCTCACAAGACTCACAAGTACTAGTTGAAAAAATATATGGAGACTGTTTAGTGACAAAATAAGGGGTTAAATATATATAAACAAAATGTTTCCTGATTATAGGACAGACACTTCAGAACAAATTTCCTTTAGATTTTTTTGGGGGGACTCAAAAGTGAATCTGTGAATCTGTTATTCAATGCGTTTGTATGGGCTAATAGCAGCTAGGACCCAAAAATATTCTGCAAGTAAAAAATAAATAAAAATGGGATACTTCAAGGGGTCTTAAAATTCAAAATTAAATAGAAAAATTWTCCTTGGAATGACCCTTCTTAAAACAATTCCATATAGTTTAGTAGTAAACCCCCCTCCCTTCTTAGACAGGGCTTAGACTCTTATGGGTTAAAAAAGTGTGATTTTTGAGAGCGAAAACCTGACAAAAATGGAAATAACAGAAACCTTGAAAAACGAAATAAAGAAAACTGAGTTTGGTGGAAAAATMAACAGAATCAGGCAAAAAATCMAACAGATTTTATAGGGCACTAGATTAGTAACACAGCATGGGGGAAATGGAAACACTTAGAGGCTTTTAACATTTCAGTCAATTTCTGCTCTTTTCCCCCCTCATCCTGTAAAATCAAATACTGTTCAGAGCAATGAATTGGGCCTGTATTGAACCAATATTGAAACAATGTCTATCATCTCATGAGTCACCAAGTCGGCTAATGTGGATCCACTGAATATAGTTCCAATGTGCCTTTTCTACTGGGAAAAGGCTATAGAAAATTGTGCTCCAGTGTCAAGCTTTCTAATCATAATCTTGCCCACTCCCCTGACTTCATGCGAGAACATTGTGCTGGTAGTCAATTAAGGTGAGATTTAAATAAACATGTACTTTCCTCTTTACCTGCTTTTATGAAGACAAAAAAAATATTGTCTCAGCAACAGCATTGGCAGTGGAAACTGAAACACACACACACACACACGGTGTCAAGGTGTTGTCTTTGTAATGGACAGAGTTGAGAGTGGTCACCTCAGGGCACTTCCTGTGATGTCAACATGTTTACATTCCCTAACACTCTGTTCAGTTTGATCTGACAATCTATTGATCTCTCTCTCATGCTCTCTCTTTCTACCTCTCTCTCCCTCTGTTCTTATGTGCGTTCTGCTCTGTCCTCTCCCTCTCTCACTTGCTCTACCGCACTTTCTCTCTCCTCCCACTTTCCCTCCGTCTCTTTGAGTCATACGCCCTCAGTGGTACTTAACACCTCTCTCACCTCCTCACCACTCTGACAGCTCTCAAATACCACTTCCTACTGTAGCCTCTACCTCCCTACCATCCCATCTCTCTAAGCCCTCCCTGGATCAGCAGCTTCTGAGCTGGATCCCCACACGAGCCCTGACCCTGTCTCCCTAAACCTCCCTACAGCCAGAGAAGAGAAGTGGGCTGCGTGATCTACCTCCATTCCCTCCACACTTCTAATCTTGAAACCCCTGGTTGAAAGCGAGGAATACCCCTGTGTGCATACATATACAGTGGGGAGAACAAGTATTTGATACACTGCCGATTTTGCAGGTTTTCCTACTTACAAAGCATGTAGAGGTCTGTAATTTTTATCATAGGTACACTTCAACTGTGAGAGACGGAATCTAAAACAAAAATCCCGAAAATCACATTGTATGATTTTTAAGTAATTAATTAGCATTTTATTGCATGACATAAGTATTTGATCACCTACCAACCAGTAAGAATTCCGGCTCTCACACCTGTTAGTTTCTTTTAAGAAGCCCTCCTGTTCTCCATCATTACCTGTATTAACTGCTGTTTGAACTCGTTACCTGTATAAAAGACACCTGTCCACAACTCAAATCAAACAGACTCCAACTCTCCACAATGGCCAGACCAAAGAGCTGTGTAAGGACATCAAAGGATAAAATTGTAGACCTGCACAAGGCTGGGATGGGCTACAGGACAATAGGCAAGCAGCTTGGTAGAAGGCAACAACTGTTTGGCGCAATATTAGAAATAGAAGAAAATATAAGAAGTTCAAGATGATGGTCAATCATCCTCGGTCTGGGGCTCCATGCAAGATCTCACCTCGTGGGCATCAATGATCATGAGGAATGGTGAGGGATCAGCCCAGAACTACACGGCAGGACCTGGTCAATGACCTGAAGAGAGCTGAGACCACAGTCTCAAAGAAAACCATTAGTAACACACTACGCCGTCATAGATTAAAAATCTGGCAGCGCACACAAGGTCCCCTGCTCAAGCAGGCGCATGTCCAGGCCGTCTGAAGTTTGCCAATGACCATCTGGATGATCCAGAGGAGGAATGGGAGAAGGTCATGTGGTCTGATGATCAAAAATAGAGCTTTGGTCTAAACTACACTCGCCGTGTTTGGAGGAAGAAGAAGGATGGATACAACCCCAAGACCCATCCCAACCGTGAAGCATGGGGTGGAAAATCATATCTTTGGGGATGCTTTTCTGCAAAGGGACAGGACGACTGCACCGTATTGAGGGGAGGATGGATGGGCCATGTATCGATTATCTACCAACAACTCCTTCCCTCTGTAAGAGCATTGATGATGGTCGTGGCTGGGGTGCTTCCAGATGACAACGACCCGAAACACACAGCCAGGGCAACTAAGGAGTGGCTCCGTAAGAAGTATCTCAAGGTCCTGGAGTGGCCTACAGTCTCCAGACCTGAACCAATAGAAAATCTTTGGAGGGAAGCTGAAAGTCCGTATTGCCAGCGACAGCCCCGAAACTGAAGGATCTGAGAAGGTCTGTATGGAGGAGTGGGCCAAAATCCCTGCTCAGTGTGTGCAACCTGGTCAAGAACTACAGGAAAGTATGATCTCTGTAATTGCAAACAAAGGATTCAGGACCAAATATTAATTCTGCTTTTCTGATGTATCAAATTTAAACTTATGTCATGCAATAAAAGCTTAAATTAATTACTTAAAAATCATACAATGTGATTATCTGGATTTTTGTTTTATATTCCGTCTCTCACAGTTGAAGTGTACCTATGATAAAAATTACAGACCTCTACATGCTTTGTAAGTAGGAAAACCTGCAAAATCGGCAGTGTATCAAATACTTGTTCTCCCCACTGTACATATAGACCAATTAGCACGCTCTAGTGATCTAATCTGTGCCTCACAGCTCCTTTAACGCAACACACTGCACCATAACACACTGCGCCATAACACAACACACTGCACCATAACACACTGCGCCATAACACAACACACTGCGCCATACCACAACACACTGCGCCATAACACAGCGCACTGCGCCATAACACAGCGCACTGCGCCATAACACAGCGCACTGCGCTATAACACAGCGCACTGCGCCATAACACAGCGCACTGCGCCATAACACAGCGCACTGCGCCATAACACAGCGCACTGCGCCATAACACAGCGCACTGCGCCATAACACAACGCACTGAGCCATAACACAACACCCTGCGCCATAACACAACGCCATAACACAACGCCATAACACAACGCATTGCACCATAACACAACGCCATAACACAACGCCATAACACAACGCCATAACACAATGCACTGCGCCATAACACAATGCACTGCACCATAACACAATGCACTGCACCATAACACAATGCACTGCACCATAACACAATGCACTGCACCATAACACAATGCA
>NC_036865.1:24040726-24045402 GCF_002910315.2 Salvelinus sp. IW2-2015 | reverse complement strand
CCATAACACAATGCACTGCACCATAACACAATGCACTGCACCATAACACAATGCACTGCACCATAACACAATGCACTGCACCATAACACAATGCACTGCACCATAACACAACGCACTGCACCATAACACAAAACAGTGTTGCCATAACACAAAACAGTGTTGCCATAACACAACATGTTGGATGAGAGAAGACTGGAGAGAGGAGGATAGAAGAGAGGTAAAAGGGGATGAGATAAGAGGGAAGATGTGAGGCAGTGAAAAGAAAAAGAAAGTGAGATAGAAACAGAGGGAGAGAGAAGAAGACTGAGGAGAGAAACTGAGAGCCAAACATATAGAGAATGATACAGAGACTGAGAGGACACTAGAAATGAGGACAGTACAGACTGCAGAGTTTTACACAGGCTAAAATCAGCAGTTGGATGCCAGGCCAAATGAGAGCTGCCCAGCAGGTAGTGTGATGCAGCAGGGCGGAACTGAATTCACTCGGAAGCAGAGGCAGAGCAGAACTCACTATATCTTCCTCTCCCTGTCATCTCAGAGGGCAACAGCTTCTGTAGAGAAACATCCCCCATTGTTACCCTTTAATGATGAGCGGTTGTAGACTCAAGCGGTAAGAGTGTGATGCTGGCAACCCCATGGTTGTGGGTTCAATTCCTGCAGGGAACAGATACGCATACTGATACTGAAGTCAGTCACTGAGTAATGTCAGGAGTGAAGGTATTCATATGGCCTTTCCCTATGAGATCAGTGTTGCTCTGATACGATACGGATATTTGCTCCTTCCTCGTCTAGACATGATATTGTTTATGGATAGTCATGCATGCATAGATTGTCATCTGAGGTGCATGTCCCACTACCTTCTGTTTTGCTTTTGTGATCCACCCCATCCCCAGCGCTTTCTTTGGGACAACTGAACAGGATACAGTATGTGACAGCTGACATTGACTTAGAAATACCCATCATTCACAGACAAGCATGTGCACATGACCACATCCACACATACAGACTGAGTCTCGTCCCAGTGATATGAGGGATTATACTGTCATTCAGGGTGAATACACAGCAGGGGGGAGCTGTCTGCCATGTCAGATACTGAGACAGCCCAAGTTAAGCAGACATGCCACGGAACTTTGGCGACTAGTAAGTCTTTTTTAAACCTCCCGCTTTGAGCTGGATGTGTCAATGTGTAGTTCATACATGCATAATCTATGAGCAGAATTACTGTTTTACCTCAATTAGCAATGTTTGAAAGCAACTGTTTACTGTAATCTGTGTGGCTCCATTTTCCCTCCATTTTCCCTCATGTTAGCCAGCCCCCAAACAATTTGAGTTCTAGCCAATGAGCTTTAGCCCCTCGCCATTTCATTAACCACTAGCAAGATGCACACACAGCAGAGCGAGAGAGAAAGCAATGATGTGGTGCATATATCTGCACATACAGTATGTGACGTAGTTCGCAATTTTCCGGGGACCACTTTTGGCTCATGAGCGCTACTTTCAGAACTACTGGCTAAAAGTGCCAGATAATCTCTTTAAAGGAGTTAAAACTGACAGTGTTACTATATCCCACTTTTAACAGACTTGTGATACGACTGGATATTTGTCAATTGGGTTTGAGGTCTTTTGTGTTAGCTGCATGCAGTAAGAAAAAGTACAAAAATGTATACACTCACTAACTGTAAGTCTCTCTGGATAAGAGCGTCTGCTAAATGACTAACATGTAAATGCATATGCATCCTTGAGGCTTGGCAGGCATTTGCATAACAGAATGATTTGGGATATCGTGACCTTCTTTCAGCCTTTTGACATTGCCTAGTTGCCACAAACTGCAATTAAACTTCAAAGTCACCTTGCTACCCTGTGCAGTTTAGAAAATGTGTTCTACTTCTCGACGCACACTGTTAAATAATGCAAGAGCTTCATCATCAATAACAGAAACATCAGAGGCATCCGATTAATGGTCGGCCCGTAAACTCTGACTCACACACTCTTCCCACTGGGCACAGACTTACAGTTTTCCACAATTGTTTACACACGTTTGCTGAATCTTTGGGCCATTTTCCCAAAACTCTAAACACAAAACCACAAACACAAAACTCTACAAATCTCTAGCAAAAGCAAACACTGTATTCAAACTGTTTTCTCTCTTTCCAAAATATTTTTTTGCATCAAAACAACGCACACATGCGTCATATGAAGAGATCTGTCTACCAACCAACAACACACTGATGTGCTCAACACAAAACACTACTTATGTATATCCCATCAGTAGGTTTATGCATTTTCAGTGTTACACTGTAGCCGGTTGTAAAGGATTGTTACAGTAATGTATACCTACTCAAATATACATAAATAAACACACAAATGCAATACAGTAACAAAAAACATTGTCATTTATTTCCAAAATGCAGTATTTTTGAACACTTGTGTTTTGTATGTAACACTTTCCATACCCAACAGGAGAAAACCAGGAAAAACATTCAGTAAGATAAAGGGTTTTCTGTACAAAAAAATGGAAGCGGTTCATTCTTTCAAAACTCTAAACACAAAAAGACAAAAACACATACAAAATGTAAGGAAAAAGACATTAGGCTGCATCCTGCCTCCTGCCTCCTATCCTGCCTCCCCCACATCAACTTCACCACATGCATCCTCCATTGCCTGGAGAAGAGGCATGCGTGCGAGTGGATGGCGGTCATACACCTTCCATCGCCATGCCGGATGGCCGAGCTCATGGACGGGCCAGTCCTTCCGGGAGGAGAAGCAGCTCCGTCTTGCGGAGGGTTCAGCTTGGCTGGGTGATCCAGTACTCCACACTGCTATGGTCTGCCGGACATTGCACGAAGAATGCGAGTGTCACCCCACCCCTGGTTATCGAGGAGGGGCGAAGCGAAGGGAGCAAGATTAATTGTGTGCTCGTCTGCATAGCAATGATAGGGGAGAGACCAGATGGTGAGATATGGACAGAGCCAAGTGACTTGGTGTATAGCGAAATGAGAGAGGGCCTAGAACAGAGCCCTGGGGGACACACCAGTGGTGAGAGCACGTGGTGCGGAGACAGATTCTCGCCACGCACCCTGGTAGGAGCGACCTGTCAGGTAGGACGCAATCCAAGCGTGGCCGCGCCGGAGATTGCCAGCTCGGATCATGGTGGGAGATACTGACAACACATAAATTGTGGTGGCTCGATGACAGTTGCGGGACCAGAGCAACTGGGCTGCTGCGGGCTGATCCCGCCCTCTGCTCGGCTGGAATTGAGGATGTGCCAATGTTAGTGTGCTTCTACACCTGCATTGCTTCGCTGTTTGGGGTTTGTGAAAGGCGGGTTTCTTGTACAGCATTCGAGATATTAGTTTGGAATGTACGAAGGGCCTATATAAAATTAAACTTGATTTGGATTTGTGTCACGGAAGACTGTGATGAGAAGGTGGTGTTGTAGGGACAAAGGTTGGCATGGTGACTGGAGGACGCTTGCCTTGCTTAAGGGCTGAGCCACCATGGTGATAATTCCATTCCACGCTGTCCGGGAACATTCACAATGGCACATCGTGGCCAATAACTTGTTCCGTGTCCCCGTCCCATTTCTTTTGGCTAGGTTGAAGCAGCCTCATCATGTAACTATAAACGTGCAGAATTGCAGCGGCATCCAGCTCCAAGACTCTCTGAAAACCAGACAACAAGACAATATGGATCATAGACCGAAGAGTAGCAGGTCAATATGGGGGGTGAGGGGCACAATACACTGTGGATAGTACAGTACTGTAAATGCTGTCTAGTGTACACGTGCTGACTAACTGTATAGCATAGTAAATAACAGTATATTCGTAAGTACTACTGGACAGATCCATATGACGCTGTCTTATAACCTCTCATCTGAGTTTTATGGCTCAAATGTACACCTGTTTCATCTGAGTTCGGTTGCGCTGTAATACACACGGTCCAATGTAGACAAGCCCAACCTGGAGGTGAACATGTCATCATTATTTGGTGTTGTTTGCTGAATTATGTGTTTTGGATTTTCGTAGATCATAATGTTATTGTTTGGCCACCCACCAAGATGTTCCAACTAATAGCGGTTCTCTGTTCTGGTGGTTAAGCCAGGGGTCTTCTACCCTGGCAAGCTTGACCCGTCTCTCAGTTCTGCAGAAGATCACAAACTAGTGACTGATGATTAGGTACAGTAAGCAAAATAAACTATACTATTTTTCTTTATCCTAATATGTAACAATGACATGTTACTGTGAAAGCATTAGGCCAACAATCACTGAATTAACACACGGCCTATGAATTCGGACTGCAGTAACATGCATAAAGAAGCACTAGTGTAGATGGTACGGTGTAACTTACCGGTTTGTCATTTTTGAATGGTAGGGATGATAGATCAACCGTGTAGCGGCTTCAGGTTGGGCTGAACTCTGCCCAGCCCCGCCTCATCTCATCTCAGCTGGTTGCAGCACTCTTACGGTCAACCAATGTGGCCTGATCTCATCTAGAAGCAAACTGTCCTACTCTTCCTCCACTCCTTCACCTCTAGCTTGGGCTACACATATGACGAGGAATTCCATGTTGTCCCCAGAACTAGGAGAGCTCTCTGTGGCTTTTATAGGCGCCAAAACTCCTGATTTCCTACGTGAAAAATTCAGCAACTGTGTTTTTTTTATTTATTTTTATTTTAC
>NC_036865.1:24006316-24040701 GCF_002910315.2 Salvelinus sp. IW2-2015 | reverse complement strand
GGAGAAAAAATAGGGTTAGGAATGGGGAATAATTTACATTTTACATTTAACAATTTAAGTCCATTGTAAGCTAGCAGACGCTCTTATAATAGCTTACAAATTGGTGCAATTCCCTTATGATATCAGTGGGACAGACCCTTTAAATAGTGCATTCTAACTCTTTAAGGGGGGAGGTTAGAAAGGATTACTTTATCCTAATTGCCTAGGTATTTTAGAGTGGGGTCCAGGTGTCTTCCGGAAGGTGGGTGTATTGATCCGCTGAGCTGGGCGTCGGAGGGAGTTTGTCCACGATTGGGATGCCAAGGCAGGCGAACAGGTGGATTTGCGCTGAGCCGTGGAGACTGTACTTTCTTCAGAGGGTAGGGGAGAAGCGAAGGCCAGAGTGGACGATGAACGCAGTGCCCTTGTGTTGGGTGTAGGGCCTGATGCGGAGCCTGAAAGGTAGGAAGTGCGTCCCCTCTACAGCTTCCGTAGGTACAGACACATGGTCATTGTAAGGCGGGATCGGAGCTTCACGGAATAGCAGGGAGAGAGAGGAGGAGGCGGAGTGATACGTTGAGAAACTTGGGAAAGTTGAACAACCAGACGGGCTGGCGGCGTTGCTGGATATGAGGTTATCGTAGGGGTTTTTAGAATGGACGAGGGAGGGAGCCACCAAAGCACCGAGGTATTGCAGTATCGCAGAGGGAGATGAAGACATATGCCTGGATTAGGAACCTAGGCCGCTTCTCCATGCGTTAGTGCATGAGCGTACGTGACTCTGCGAAATTGTTAGAGCATGACTATCACAGGAACGGTGTCGGACCGCATTATGATGTTAGTTGAGAACCGACACGGGGTTGTCCAGGACATACGCCAGGTTCTAAAACTTGGAGGAAGGAACATATGGGAGTTGTCAACCGTGGATGGCGAGATCGATGGAAACGGGCAGTCCTTCCCGGGAGGAAGAAGCAGCTCCGTCTTGCCGAGGTTCAGCTTGAGGTGGTGATCCGTCATCCAACTGATATGTCTGCCGACATGCAGAGAATGCGATGTTCACCACCCCTGGTTATCAGAGGGGGAAGGAGAAAGATTAATTGTGTGTCATCCTGCATAGCAATGATAGGGAGAGACCATGATGAGGGATATGGACAGAGCCAAGTGACTTGGTGTATAGCGAAATAGCAGAGAGGGCCTAGAACAGAGCCCTGGGGGACCACCAGTGGTGAGAGCACGTGGTGCGGAGACAGATTCTCGCCACGCCACTGGTAGGAGCGACCTGGTCCAAGGTGGTAGGAACGCAAATCCAAGCGCTGGCCGCGGCCGGAGATTGCCAGCTCGGATCATGGTGGGAGATACTGACGAACAATAAATTGTGGTGGTCGATGACCAGTTGCGGACCAGAGCAACATGGGTGCTCGGGCTGATCCGCCCTCTGCTCCGGCTGGAATTGGAGGATGTGCCATCGTTAGTGTGCTTCTACACCTGCATTGCTTTCGCTGTTTTGGGGTTTTAAAGGCTGGGTTTCTTGTACAGCATTCGCAGAGTATTAGTTTTGATGTACGAAGGGCTATATAAAATCAAACTTGGATTTGATTTGTGTCAGGTAGAACTGTGATGAGAAGGTGGTGTTGTAGGGACAAAAGGGTTGGCATGGTGTGGAGACGCCTTGCTGTGCTTAGCGGCTGACGCCCATGGTGATAATTCCATTCCACGCTGTCCGGGAACATTCACAATGGCACCACGGTGGTCCAATAACTTGTTCCGGTCCCCGTCCCATTCTGCTTTGGCTAGGTTGAAGCAGCCTCATCGATGTAATATAAACGTGCAGAATTGCAGCGGCATCCAGCTCCAAGCTCTCTGAAAACAGACAACAAGAAATATTGGTCATAGACCGAAGAGATAGCAGTCAATATGGGGGGTGAAGGGGCACAATACAACGTGGATTACAGTACTGTAATGTGTCTAAGTGTAACAGTGCTGACATTATAAGATAGTAAATAACAGTTATACTGTAGTACTTACCTTGGACAGATCATATCGGACCGTTCCTTATAACCTCTACTCTGAGTTATTATGCTCAAATGTACCACCTGTTTCATCTGAGTTCGGTTGCGCTGTAATACCATGGTCCAATGTAGACAAGCCAACCTAGGTGACATGTCATTGCATTATTTGTGTGTGTATTTGTCAGTGAATTATGTGGTTCTGGATTTTCGTAGTCATAATGTTATTGGTTTGCCACCCACCAAGAGTGTTCCAAAATAGCGGTCTCCTGTTCTGGTGTTAGACAGCAGGGTCACTTCTACCTGGAACTTGACCCGTCTCTCAGTTCTGCAGAAGATCCACAAACTAGTGATGATGATTGGTACAGTAAGCAAAATAACTATCTATTATCGTTTTCTAGATATGAAAATGAACTGTTACTGTGAAAGCATTGGCCCAACAATCATCTGATTACAACACACGGTCCTATGAATCTCGGACTGCAGTAACCATGCATAAAAGAGCATAGTGTAGATGGTAAGGTGGTAACTACCGGTTTGTCATTATGCATATTTCACCTTTATTTAACCAGGTAGGCTAGTTGAGAACAAGTTCTCATTTGCAACTGCGACCTGGCCAAGATAAAGCAAAGCAGTTCGACACATACAACAACACAGAGTTACACATGGAATAAACAAACGTCAATAATACAGTAGAAAAGTCTATATACAGCATGTCCAAATGAGGTAGGATATGGGAGGTAAGGCAATACATAGGCCATGGTGACGAAGTAATTACAATATAGCAATTAAACACTGGAATGGTAGATGTGCAGAATATATATATATATATATATATATATATATATATATATATATATATATATGTATACATTTACACCTGTGAGGAGTGGGTGTTGCCAATTGGTGTATAAAGCTTGACATTGTGATTGGCGTTGCTTTCCAAAGGGACTAAAGAGATTTTAATTTTGAATGTTGTGCCTAATGTAGAGAACTGTGTAGTGTTTTGCAGAAAGTGTGATATAGATATGAAAACTGAGTGTAAAGCAGGAATTGTGCTTGCAATTTTGCAGACTTGGTTTAAGGATTTGGTACATGAGTTTCAAGTTTCGGTGATTTGCGTTTCAAGTTCCAATTTTAGTGTGTAAACAATTGGGAAATACTGTAAGTTCAATGCCTAGTTTTGATTTACATTTAGTTCAGTTGTCAACTAATGTTAATTCATGAAAATAAAAGAGAGCCGCACACTCTAGGAGCTCAGATGCAAAAATATTTAATTTACCAACGTTTCGACAGGCAAGCTGTCTTCATCAGGGTACAATCACAGACACTGCGGGATGACTCGTTTATATATAGTGTCAAGACACACAGGTGTCTGTAATCATGGCCAAGAGTGGCCTAATATCATTGGTTAATGCCATTGTGGTTGTTTGTAGGCTTGTGTGGTCTTTAGTGAGTCTATGATCGTATGCTATCCATTTGTATTTATTGTATGTTGCTCTTTCTATGCCATTTTAATATGAGAAATTAACCAATGATATTAGGCCACTCTTGGCCATGATTACAGACACCTGTGTGTCTTGACACTATATATAAARGAGTCATCCCGCAGTGTCTGTGATTGTACCCTGATGAAGACAGCTTGCCTGTCGAAACGTTGGTAAATTAAATATTTTTGCATCTGAGCTCCTAGAGTGTGCGGCTCTCTTTTATTTTCAAGTTTTCTACTCCGCTAGCCAGCACCTCGCCTAAATAGGTGTGCGTTTCTTTTTCTTCTAACTAATGTTAATTCAACATGAAATCAAGCAAACATTTTTCCCTGTCATTGGATTTAGGATAAAAGTTGGATAAAAAAATGAATAATGAAATTCCCTTAGGTTGAGGACTTTTTGCAAATCCAATCTGTTTTCCACGTTGATTCACCGTGATCACATCAAATCTTTGGGTTGAAATGACGTCTGTAAAACTATCTMTAGAGTTTAAAATGCGATGGGAACACATTGAACTGTAGATTATTCGGTACATGAAAACTTCATCAAAAAAGTACATTTTGTGTGCACTACTGTCATCACACCCTGATTTTTATCTGCAACAAGTCAGTTTGGTGGAAACACACCACTGGTGTGGAAAATGTGCATAAAATATTTACCTACATGTAAAACAGGCCACCCTGGATGTAGAGAGAGGAGAGCGAGGAGAGTGAGCGGAGAGAGGGCAGAGACCCCAGGACGCCTTTATGAGTGTGTCACGCTTTATTGTTTCCTCCAGAGAGCTTTTTGGCACCCCCTCTTCCAGTACAGTAAGTGTTTATGGTGATGTATATCCTACGGAGTATACCATCGCTAAGGAGGCAGACCGTATATTTCTCTAAAGGGCTATTTACTGTTTTGAGGCCAAGCGATAGGCCTATGTCAGTATGCTTAATTTCTTTGGAGTTTGCTATAGAGAATATCACAACCAAACTAATACAGGGACCATATCACAATGTAAATGTATGCTTATCTATTGATACTGGGAAAATATGACCTTTACCTCTATTGATACTTGGGAAATATGCCCTTTATCTCTATTGTACTGGGGAAATGTGCCCTTTACCACTATTTGGTACTGGGGGAAATGTGCCCTTTACCACTCTATGGTAACTGGGGGAAATGTGCCCTTTACCACTATTGGTACTGGGGGAAATGTGCCCTTTAACCTCTATTGGTACTGGGGGAAATGTGCCCTTTACCTCTATTGGTACTGGGGAAAATGTGCCCTTTACTCTATTGGTACTGGGGGAAATGTGCCCTTACCCTATTGGTACTGGGGAAATGTGGCCCTTGACCCTAATTGGTACTGGGGAAATGTGCCTTTACCTCTATTGGTACTGAGGGGAAATGCTGCGCCCTTGTAATCCTCTTGATGGAATGGTGCTTACGCAGGTGGGAAAATGTGCCTTTACCTCTATGGTACTTGGGGAAATGTTGCCCTTTACTCTATTGGTACCGGGGAAATGTGCCCTTTACCTCTATGATACTGGGGGAAATGTGCCCTTTACCTCTATTGGTACTGGGGGAAATGTGCCCTTTACCTCTATTGATACTGGGGAAATGTGACCTTTATTTCTGCTGTGCATTCCATTTATGAGCATAAAACAATCTTATAATGTGTTTTTTTGTTGTTATTGCATAATCAATTATATGTTAATTCACTGCTAGCTAAAGCTTGTTGCTATTCATTGTGTCTCTGTGGAGACCATGAATCAAGAGATGCTGTATATTGAACATGGTGATAAATGTTGATGAATACACCTCAGTATATCTGATGTTACACATTCTTATCGTCTAACTATCCCTCTTCTTCTTCTCCTCCTCTGCCTCTCGTTCTACCAGGAAGTAGAGGTCAGTTTATTTCTTCATCTATATTCTACCCATCCCTTTTTCTTTGATGTCTTTTTTGAATGCTTGTAACTAATTTTCATTATGTCTCTGTCTCTCTATCGCCATTTACACTCTCTCTACCCACCCACCCTAACCTCTCTCTCTTACATATACTGTAAATCTCTCTCCCTCTCTCTCTCTCTCTCTCTCTCTCATATACATCTCTCTCTCTCTCAACTTGTCCATTTTAATGAGAACGATTAATGTTCTAATTAAGAAGAAAAAGTAACAAATACAATTAAAAGACCGGTCCCCCTGATGCCGTATGTTCAACAAACGGCGCTTCAGTCCCTATATAGTGCACTACTTTTGACCAGAGCATATAGGGTAAGTAGTGCACTATATAGGCAATAGGGTGCTATTTTGGACGTAACCAGTGACTCACTCACTCAGTTAATCATGATGCTTCTTTTGCTGTGGGTTAACCTGGATCTCTCTGTCTCTGCAGGATGACTATGTGAGGACCTGGGATGAGAATCAGGGAGGCTCTAATGAAAGTAAGCTCCCCCTCAGTTCTTTAACATACTGTATATTATGCATCTATTGTACTGGTGTAGGATCTTAATTTGAGCCAGTTTGCTACAGCAGGAAAATAATCCTGCAGCAGAAGGAAAAGTGGTTATAAACCATGGACATTTTTGTAYGGGTTGATACATTTTTTGTAAAGGAAAATCAAGTCTGAAATTTCATATATTACAAACTTCAGTAGCCTTTTTAAACCTGGAATACACTACAATTTTTACATTTGCTACATTGCAAGAAAAGGTCTTCTGCAACAGGATGATCAGATTAAGATTGCTGTGCTGTCCTTGTCATTTACTATGGACCTTACTTACGAAGATTCAGCACCCACCACTTTTGAGAAATAACCTGAGAGTGATCATGTTATCCATTATATTTACCTCAATTTCATCAAGTGGTGAGTTGATCGATAAAACATTCTTAGAGAAAACAAAAACCGAGCTCTTGAAAGCTGACTAAATCAGTATAGGCTAGCTAGCCATCCATCTGAGGGACAGGTCGGCAACATCGCAGGGATCAGTGCCAGGCCAGGAATCAGGGGTTGGCGATCACTGAGTTTATCAGACACGACAATGTCCATTAGAATGAGAGTGCACCCAGATGTGCTTCAGCCCAGGTCGCATAAAAAGGTAACCAAAAGGTGCACAACTGAGGTATCACACACTACACTGGTGTATTAGACAAGGCAAGCTACATGTTTGTTTACAATCCCATTTGTATTCTATGGTCAGATGCTGTACACACGTGGCCTCGGTGAAAACGGCAAGTGATGTTAGAGATGTTAGCTCGCTGTAACAGCAGCCGTCTGACTGTATCTTTCTCCCTGAGGAGGTTCTGAGCTCTGCTGTCGACCAACTACCAATCAACATGGAGTAGCCTAGCCTGTCTTCTCTTCTCTGCTCTCCTCTTCTCTGTCTTTAATTGCGCCACAGGCCGATGGAGTCATGACCTCCAGGCTGCATCCCAAATGGAACCCTATTCCCTATTATGGTGCACTACCTTTGACCAGAGCCCTATGGGCCCTGGTCAATTATAGTAAACTGTATATGAAAAATAGTGCAATTTGGAACACAAGCTTGAAGTTGTGTCCATGACCATTGTGTCATGATTTGCAGCTCAATAAAGTGGTGGGAATGGAATGGCTGAGTCCATTAGTACTGCTATATCTCTCCGAGCTTAATTAGCGGGTAATTATGACTTCCTGTAGAGGTCTGGAGAGAGAGGGGGAGAGAGGGGATGAGTGGAGGGAGAGATTATACTTTCTACTATGGTGTTTTCTTGCTGGAGTCCATTTTGTGGCATTGTATTTTATAATATTGTCAATAATTGAAATATCAAACAATGCTGTAGGAATTGTTGGAGATCTCAACTTTAATAGAACTGATCTCTCTCTCGCTCTCTCTCTCTCTCTCTCTCGCTCTCTCGCTCGACACATTCCAAGATGGCGTAGCAGTTCAGACATCTTTGTCATGTCCCGTGTATATATCTTTTTTTCTTCCTTCGTATATATTTTTTATATTTTTAACCTCAGTTTCAACAATACTCTCCTGCAACCCGCCTCACCCAATGTGMTATGGATCTGCTATTTTCTATACTTTAGAACCGAAACCCCCAACAGTAGCTAGCCAGCTTACTAGCTAGTAGTCAGTTAGCCACTGCCAGCAGTCATCAGCTCACCCTAGCCTGGTCAACTCCTGCCGGTCTGCACAGCGTGATTCAACCCAGAGCATACCGGACTGCTTTTTCTCCACATCTCTGGTTTCCTACCGTAAGCTCTGAACCTTTCACCTAGATCATCGCAGCTAGCTAGCTGCTATCCGAGTGGCTACCCGCTGGCTAACGTCTCTGTCCCGAAGCAAGCACCAGTGAGCCTGGAACAAGCCTCGTGCTAGGCTCATCTCCCGGCTAGCTGAAGAGGTCCATCAGCCACTCCTTGGGCTACAATACATATTTTGCCAATTGGCCTGGACCCCTTTTACTGCCGACATGGAGCCCTGCCGATTCCAACACGAATGGTCTACCGACGTAATCTGCCCGAGGGGTTTCAACAGGCTCCTCTGTCACAACGTCCCCTGAAGGCCCATGCGCTAGCCGCGGCCCGCTAGCTGTCTAGAGCATATCGGACTGTTAGCTGAAGAGGACCATCAGCCAATTTCTTGGGCTACAATACCTATTTTGCCAACTGGCCTGGACCCTTTTACTGCCTACACGGAGCCCTGCCGATCCAACACGACTGGTCTGCCGACGTAACCGTCCGAGGGGGCTACAACAGACTTCTTCCGTCACGACGTCCCCCTAAGGCCCTTCTGCTAGCCCCGGCCGCTTGCTGTCTGAATCACCGTGTCTCCAGCTTGCCTAGCTTCCCACTGATCCCTATGATCACTCGGCTACGCATGCCTCTCCCTAATGTCAATATATCTTGTCCATTGCTGTTTTGGTTAGTGATTATTGTTTTATTTCACTGTAGATCCTCCAGCCCTGTTCAATATGCCTTAGCTATTCCTTTTGTTTCACCTCCCACACATGCGGTGACCTCACCTGGTCTAAATGATGTCTCTAGAGACAAAACCTCTTTCATGGTCACTCAGTGCCTAGGTTTACCTCCACTGTATTCACATACTACCATACCCTTGTCTGTACATTATGCCTTGAATCTATTCTTTCGCGCCCAGAAACCTGCTCCTTTTATTCTCTGTTTCGAACGCGCTAGACGATCAGTTCTTATGGCCTTTAGCCGTACCCTTATCCTACTCCTCCTCTGTTCCTCTGGTGATGTAGAGGTTAATCCAGGCGCTGCAGCACCTAGCTCCACTCCCATTCCCCAGGCGCTCTCATTTGTTGACTTCTGTAACCGTAAAATCCTTGGTTTCATGCATGTTAACATTAGAAGCCTCCCCTCTAAGTTTATTTTACTCACTGCTTTAGCACACTCTGCCAACCTGGATGTCCTAGCCGTGTCTGAATCCTGGCTTAGGAAGGCCAACAAAAATCCTGACATTTCCATCCCTAACTATAACATTTTCCGACAAGATAGAACTGCCAAAGGGGGCGGCGTTTCAATCTACCGCAGAGATAGCCTGCAGAGTTTTGTCATACTATCCAGGTCTGTACCCAAACAATTCAAGCTTCTACTTCTAAAAATCCACCTTTCCAGGAACAAGTCTCTCACCATTGCTGCTTGTTATAGACCACCTTCTGCCCCCAGCTGTGCCCTGGACACCATATGTGAATTGATTGCCCCCCATCTATCTTCAGAGCTCGTACTGTTAGGTGACCTAAACTGGGACATGCTTAACACCCCAGCCGTCCTACAATCTAAGCTAGATGCCCTCAATCTCACACAAATTATCAATGAATCTACCAGGTACAACCCCAAATCTGTAAACACGGGCACCCTCCATAGATATCATCCTGACCAACCTGCCCTCCAAACACACCTCTGCTGTCTTCAACCAGGATCTCAGCGATCACTGCCTCATTGCCTGCGTCCGTAATGGGTCTGCGGTCAAATGACCACCCCTCATCACTGTCAAACGCTCCCTAAAACACTTCAGCGAGCAGGCCTTTCTAATCGACCTGGCCCGTGTATCCTGGAAGGATATTGACCTCATTACGTCAGCAGAGGATGCCTGGTTATTCTTTAAAAGTGCTTTCATCACCATCTTAAATAAGCATGCCCCATTCAAAAAATGTAGAACCAGGAACAGATATCGTCCTTGGTTCACTCCAGGCCTGACTGCCCTTGACCAGCACAAAAACATCCTGTGGCGTACTGCATTAGCATTGAATAGCCCCCGCGATATGCAACCTTTCAGGGAAGTTAGGAACCAATATACACAGGCAGTTTGAAAAAGCTAACCTTTCCTTTCCTAACAGAAATGTGCATCCTGTAGCACAAACTCCAAAAAGTTCTGGGACATTGTAAAGTCCATGGAGAATAAAAGCACCTCCTCCCAGCTGCCCACTGCACTGAGGCTAGGAAACACTGTCACCACCGATTTAAATCCACGATAATTGAGAATTTCAATAAGCATTTTTCTACGGCTGGCCGTGCTTTCACCTGGCTACCCCTATCCCGGTCAACAGCCCTGCACCCCCCACAGCATCGTGCCCAAACTTTCTCCTTCACCCAAATCCAGATAGCTGATGTTCTGAAAGAGTTGCAAAATCTGGACCCCTACAAATCAGCTGGACTAGACAATCTGGACCTTCTCTTTCTAAAATTATCAGCCGCAATTGTTGCAACCCCTATTACTAGCCTGTTCAACTTCTCTTTTGTATCGTCTGAGATCCCCAAAGATTGGAAAGCTGCCGCGGTCATCCCCCTCTTCAAAGGGGGAGACACTCTAGACCCAAACTGTTACAAACCTATATCTATCATACCCTGCCTTTCTAAGGTCTTAGAAAGCCAAGTTAACAAACAGATCACCGACCATTTCGAATCCCACCATACCTTCTCTGTTATGCAATCTGGTTTCCAAGCTGGCTGTGGGTGCACCTCAGCCACGCTCAAGGTCCTGAACGATATCATGACCGCCATTGATAAAAGACAATACTTTGCAGCCCGTATTCATCTACCTGGCCAAGGCTTTCGAATCTGTCAAACACCACACTCTTATCGGCAGACTCAACAGCCTTGGTTTCTCAAATGACTGCCTCGCCTGGTTCACCAACTACTTCTAAGACAGAGTTCAGTGTGTCAAATCGGAGGGCCTGTTGTCCGGACCTCTGGCAGTCTCTATGGGTGTACCACAGGGTTACATTCTTGAGCCGACTCTTTTCTCTGTATACATCAATGATGTCGCTCTTGCTGCTGGTGATTCTCTGATCCACCTCTACGCAGACGACACCATTCTGTATACTTCTGGCCCTTCTTTGGACACTGTGTTAACTAACTTCCAGACGAGCTTCAATGCCATACAAATCTCCTTCCGTGGCCTCCAACTGCTCTTAAATGCAAGTAAAACTAAATGCATGCTCTTCAACCAATCGCTGCCCGCACCTGCCCGCCGGTCCATCACTACTCTGGACGGTTCTGACTTAGAATATGTGGAGATTTACAAATACCTAGGCGTCTGGTTAGACTGTAAACTCTCCTTCCAGACTCACATTAAGCATCTCCAATCCAAAATGAAATCGAGAATCGGCTTCCTATTTCGTAAAAAAGCATCCTTCATTCATGCTGCCAAACATACCCTCGTAAAACTGACCATCCTACCGATCCTTGACTTCGGCGATGTAATTTATAAAATAGCCTCCAACACTCTACTCAGCCAATTGGATGCAGTCTATCCGATTTGTCACCAAAGCACCATATACTACCCACCACTGCGACCTGTATGCTCTCGTTGGCTGGCCCTCGCTTAATATTCGTCGCCAAACCCACTGGCTCCAGGTCATCTATAAGTCTTTGCTAGGTAAAGCCCCGCCTTATCTCAGCTCATTGGTCACCATAGCAGCACCCACCCATAGCAAAGCCAATTCCTCCTTTGTTCCACCTTTCCTTCCAGTTCTCTGCTGCCAATGACTGGAATGAATTGCAAAAATCACTGAAGCTGGAGACTCATATCTCCCTCACTAACTTTAAGCGTCAGCTGTCAGAGCAGCTCACAGATCATTGCACCTGTACATATCCCATCTGTAAATAACCCATCCAACTACCTCATCCCCATATTGTTATTTATTTTTTTGCTCCTTTGCACCCCAGTATCTCTACTTGCACATTCATCTTCTGCACATCTATCACGCCAGTGTTTAATTGCTAAATTGTAATTACTTCGCCACTACGGCCTATTTATTGCCCTACCTCCCTAATCTTACCTCATTTGCACACACTGTATAGATTTTTTCTTTTGTATTATTTACTGTACGTTTGTTTATTCCATGTGTAACTCTGTGTTGTTGTTTGTGTCGCACTGCTTTGCTTTATCTTGGCCAGGTCGCAGTTGTAAATGAGAACTTGTTCTCAACTGGCCTACCTGGTTAAATAAAGGTTAAATAAAGAGAGCGTGATCACACAGTCATGCGGAATAAATAAATAAATAAAATGCAAATGAATTACTTAAAAATCATATAATGTGATTTTCTGGATTTTTGTTTTAGATTCCGTTTCTCACAGTTGAAGTGTACCTACGATAAAAATTACAGACCTCTACATGCTTTGTAAGTAGGAAACACTGCCGATTTTGCAGGTTATCAAATACTTGTTCTCCCCACTGTATATGGAGATGGATATAAAGAAAGAGATGGATAGATTTGTGTGTGTGTCAGTGTGATGTCTTCACTGTAGAGCCAGGCTGAGCAGGTTTGCTTTCATACCCCATTCATACACAGACCAAAACTCCACTAATTTACCATGCCTGGATTTTATACCAGCTTTCTAATATATCTGAAAGGGGTAGGGGTTAAAATACACAGAAAAATAAAAGCCACCTAAAGACAGTCATGATTCCTTAACACTTCCATTGTTTAACCCCGCCCCAATTTAAATTGCCTCTTCCAGCTAATTGCAAACAAACATCCGAAGATTATCAAAGGTAAGCGATTCATTTGATTGCTTTTCTGACTTTCGTGACCAAGCTAATTTAAGGCTAGCTGTTCTAGCTGTTCTTTTGTTCTTTGTCTAGTGGTTGATAAACTCAGAAACGCTTGGATTGCTTTCGCTGTAAAGCATATTTTCATAATCTGACACGATAGGTGGATTACAAACAAGCTAAGCTGTGTTTTGGTATATTTCACTTGTGATTGCATTATTATAAATATTTTTAGTATTATATTTGAATTTGATACTTTTGGGAATATTCGTCTGCCTTTCAGGACCGGAACGAGCCTGTGGTTTTCTGAACATAACGCGCAAACCAAATGGCGGTTTTTGGTTGTAAAACTAATCTTTATCGAACAAAAATAACATTTATTGTGTAACTGGGAGTCTCGTGAGTACAAACATCCGAAGATGATSAAAGGTAAGCGATTAATTTGATTGCTTTTCTGACTTTCGTGACCAAGCTAATTTAAGGCTAGCTGTTCTAGCAGTGATTGATACACTCACAAACGCTTGGATTGCTTTCGCTGTAAAGCATATTTTCAAAATATGACACGATAGGTGGATTAACAACAAGCTAAGCTGTTTTTTGGTATATTTCCCTTGTGATTTCATGATTATAAATATTTTTAGTATTATTTTTGAATTTGGCGCGCTGCAATTCAGCGGTTGTTTACGAAAATGATCCCGTAAAAGGGATCCGTGCGGCAAGAAGTTAACAATACCTCCACCCCTCCCAATTGGCCAGTTACCCACTGAAATGTATATAAGGGGTATACCTGCAAAGAAGTGGAAAATAAGGGGCTGTTACAAACATTGCCATATTTTCTTTTACAGGTAACATACCTCATCTTCTGTCTGAAATGGATGTTATTGCTTGCACTGGAGGCAGCTCTGCAGAGTGGTCACTAGCTAGCACAGCCACAAAGTGTGTGTGTGTGTGTGTGGTTCAGTGTATGTGCATGTATACACACTCATCTGTGTGTGTTCATAAACTACATGATTACTAAATACACTGAGTAAACAAAACATTAGGAATACCTGCTCTTTTCAGGACATAGACTCAATATCAGGAAGGTGTTGCTAATGTTTTGTACACTCAATGTATGTCTGAGTCACATCTCCATATAATCAAATCAAATCAAACTTTCTTTGCCACATGCGCTGAATACAACAAGTGTAGACTTTACTGTGAAATGCTTACTTACAAGCCCTTAACCYACAATGCAGCTCAAGAAGAAGAAAATATTTACCAAGTAGACAAAAATAAAAAGTAATAATAAAAAGTAACACAACAAGACTAACAATAACGAGTCTATATACAGGGGGCACCATTACAGAGTCAGTGTGCAGAGGTACAGGCTAGTTGAGGTATAGCCTATCTATGTCCTGGAAAAAGTAATATGCGATAGCTCTGATGACATTAGTAGCAGAGAGTTTGTAAACAGAGGATGAGAGATGATGATGACTGAGTTGAGCTCACCGTTCTCCAGTCCCAATCTCCAGGGATTAGCCTGGTGATAATCTGGATTAGGCTGGATTACCACATGCAGTGCCTAATAAGGAGAGTTAATAGCAGCACACTCTTATGACATAACAAGGATAGAGAAGGAGAGCGAGATGAAGGAAGAAGTGAGAGAGGATGTGAGGAAGATGCATAGGGAGAAGGGGGGTGAAGAGTGGGAGACTGAGGAGAGAAGAGGAGAGAGACAAAGATAAAAGACAGAGTAGAGATGGAGGGAGACGGATAAAGGAAGATGTTTGTTTAAAGAACGAAGGAGGGTCAGAGGGGTACTGAGAGGGCGAGAGGGACAGAGAGAGGGACAGAGAGAGGGACAGAGAGAGGGACAGAGAGAGGGTAGGAGGGGGGGTACTAATAGAGAGAGGGCGAGAGGGACAGAGAGAGGGACAGAGAGTTCTCAGAAATATAATGTGGCAGATTGAGCTACAAATCACATACACCTTTCAAACCAAGACGTTTTTCCACAAACTTTAGCATACCGTCAACATTTTGCCAATTTTTCTTTATATCTGAAAGTATTGCCGGCGACAAAGCCTGTACTTTTTTATTTCCTCCAACTGACCTAGCTGGTTGAGAGAATGCCAAGAGTGTGCAAAGCTGTCATCAAGGCAAAGGGTGGCTACTTTGAAGAATCTAAAATATAACATGTATTTTGATTTGTTTAAAAAACTTTGGGGGTTACTATGTGATTCAATATGTTATTTCATAATTTTGACATCTTCACTATTCTACATTGTAGAAAATAGTAAAAAATACAGAAAAACCCTTGAATGAGTCGGTGTGTCCAAACTTTTGACTGGTACTGTATATGTAACCAGGTCAAATATCCCAACATATGGATCGCAATGCTCCCAAGTAGGGAAATAGAGCCTGCATGAAGAGCCCTGTGGTTTCAGGTTATTTGGCGTGGGAAATGTGGGGACCCGGTATCCAAGTATGCCACGACTATGTGTGCGGAAAACATTTCATCACAGGTAAGACATTTAACTTGTTTAGTAGAAGCAGACAACAAGACAAATGAGTTTAAAAAGGGTCAAGTTTTTGTTGTGAGGCAATGGGGTGACCTAGGTAACCACGGGTTGTTTTCCCCACAGGCAGGCGTTCTATCTAATACGGACTGGGATTATAAAAGACGAATGTGGTAAAACTTTGGCTGTTTGAAAGGAGACCATATAAAAATGTTCCCCAAAAATATTCACACAACATACCGCAAAGCCTATGTGAAAAGTAACAGTTAGACCCGCAGCTCATAGCCTGTTGCTATGGAGACATCATCATTGTGGTGCAGGCAATTCTTTAATCCATGGAAGCCTGTTAACACTGGGCTAACCACCTTATGCTATTATACAACACACAACACAACTCCAAGCCTTTCAGCACCAGTGTTGTGGCTGCTGCTATACCAACAACATTTATTTACAATGTTTTCTATAAACGTAGATTGTATTTTCTATTTGCATTTATTTTCTTTCTCTTCTTATTTCTTTAGCTCAGGTTAAATCCTCTAAAGAAGTCAACAGACGGTTATGCAGTCGGCTGTAGGGCAAAGGCACGAGTCAGACAAATAGATCTCTTTCTTTTTTCCTTCTCTCTCTAAGGGCCAAGTTGGCAGGCAGCCTGCTCTGTTCTGATTCTGCTGATGCATTAGTGTGAATTAGCTGTGGGTCGAAGCATCAAACCAGCCTGGAGGATAGAGGAACAGAGGGAAAGAGAGCAAGAGAGAGAGATGAGGACAGGGAGAGGCAGAGAGAGAAAAATAATACGAGGGAGGTTTGAGGGACAGAGAGATAGATACACAATCAATGCCAGAAGCAGAGTGTGTAGCTGACAAATGGAGAAAGACCAGTTGATGACAGACTGAAAGGGTGATGATCAGGCTGGATCATTACCGTGACTCTTTTTTTGGCGCTGTTGTGTGTGTGCATGCGCACAACAGACCCGTGGCTGACGAATGGGGGTGGATTGTTTTGGGATTTGATTTTCAAACCTGGTATCTGTGGGTTTGCTATGAAAATCCGCTGATGATCTCTGTATTACTGATTTAGTCTTCTTCATCCTACACTGCCATAACATGAGATGATACCTGTCACCGCAGACAGAGATACCATATAACTGCAAGATGCAAGATGACTATACATGTGAATACAACATGTCTCTGTGCATCACAATATCTGTTCCAATAGTGCCTTAAGAGCTGCTTTGAAATAGAATGAGAAGGAATGAGAACAGAGATTCTGTCAGGAGAATTCTTGAGATTGAGAATGAATAATAATGTCAATGAGTACTACACAGCTGATTCAAATACCCAACTCTTCATCAAGCTTTGATCATTTCAATCAGCTAGGGCAAAAACCAAAACGTGGGGGCCCAGGACTGACTTTGGGAAACGCTGATCTAGAAACCATTCATAAAAAACTTAATGCCGCCTTAGTCTTCCTCTACTTACCATATGGTATGGTCGCTATACTCGTAATGCCGACCTACAGAGGAGGTGTTAACTGTAGGGTTTTAGCATTGAGCAAAAAAACATTTTAAATTAATTTATTTCACTTTTATTTAACCAGATAGGCCAGTTGAGAACAAGTTCTCATTTACAACTGTGACCTGGCCAAGATAAAGCAAAGCAGTGCGACAAAAACAACAACACAGAGTTACACATAGAATAAACAAATGTACAGTCAATAACACAATAGAAAAATCTGTATACAGTGTGTGCAAATTAAGTAAGGAGGTAAGGCAACAAATAGGCCAATATTGGCAAAGTAATTACAATTTAGCAATTTACACTGGAGTGATATATGTGCACATGAGGATGTGCAGTTAGAAATACTGGTGTGCAAAAGAGCAGAAAAAAAATATGGGGATGAGGTAGGAAGTTGGTTGGATGGGCAATTTACAGATGGGCTGTGTACAGCTGCAGCGATCGGTAAGCTGCTCTGACAGCTGACGTTTAAAGTTAGTGAGGAAGACAGAAGTCTCCAACTTCAGTGATTTTTGCAATTCGTTCCAGTCATTGGCAGCAGAGAACTGGAAGGAAAGGTGGCCAAAGGAGGTGTTGGCTTTGGGGGTGACCAGTGAGAAATACCTGCTGGAGCGTGTGCTACGGGTGGGTGTTACTATGGTGACCAATGAGCTGAGATAAGGCGGAGCTTTACCTAGCAAAGACTTGGAGCCAGTGGGTTTGGCGATGAATATGTAGCGAGGACCAGCCAACGAGAGCATACAGGTCGCAGTGGTGGGTAGTATATGGGGCTTTGGTGACAAAACGGATGGCACTGTGATAGNCCAGTGGGTTTGGCGATGAATATGTAGCGAGGACCAGCCAACGAGAGCATACAGGTCGCAGTGGTGGGTAGTATATGGGGCTTTGGTGACAAAACGGATGGCACTGTGYTAGACTYRATCCAATTTGCTGAGTAGAGTGTTGGAGGCTATTTTGTAAATGACATCGCCGAAGTCAAGGATCGGTAGGATAGTCAGTTTTACGAGGGTATGTTTGGCAGCATGAGTGAAGGATGCTTTGTTGCCAATTCTAGATTTAACTTTGGATTGGAGATGCTTAATGTGAGTCTGGAAGGAGAGTTTATGCAAATTGACACATCAGAACATAAGAGCAACACAACCTCACTGCCTGGAACACAACCATTGAGAGAGCACAGCCCCTTAAAGGTCCTTCCGCTAGATCTGAGAGGTCGCATTATTGAAAACGTCTGGACCTGAAGAAGTGTTTAACATCTCAGGAAACCCTTTGTGGCTTGTAAGGATGTTTTCCTGCTACCATTGATGACTGCGTTCCTAGTCGGGTATCATGTCTGAGGAAATGAGACTTTGTCGAACTCCTTGCCCTGAGGAGGAGTGTGTATCATATGGCAAGATATGCTCTAAAACGACCATTAGAAGTGGAGTGCATTTCTACTCTTCAGGCTGTGAACATATCATCATTGATTAATCATAGATTGTAGATATGTTTTCGGTTTATAAAGATGGGTGTTTTAGTGTTAGTTCCTTTTTGTTTATTTTATCTCATAGCGCAGCTTCATGTGCACACATTCTCCTCATACACAAGTACAACACACATTCTCCTCATACACAAGTACAACACACATTCTCCTCATACACAAGTACAACACACATTCTATAGTTTTGGACTACCGCCATCTCAGAAGAAGATGTTTGGCTAACTTCTCCACCATCAGACGTCTACATGGCTGCATTGTTCACCAAACCAGGGCATGTCAATCCCCCCAAAATTATGTAAATGTGATGCCAGCTCTATCTTTCGTAGGTATCAGATTGTCAATGATTCTAGTTACATGTTCAAGGAGGGTRGTGTAGACCAGTGGAGGCTGGTGGATGGAGCTATAGGAGGATGGGCTTATTGGAATGGTATAAATGGAACGGCGTCAAATGTGGTTTCCATATGTTTGCATTTSATACCGTTCCATTTCTTRRATTCCAGCCATTACAATGATGTCCTCCTATCGCTCCTCCCACCAGCCTCCACTGGTGTAGACATCTCAGCAATTGAAACCAGTTTGACCACAAATAGCAGAGGGAATAGTAGGAAATCAATATAGCTTACTCATGAAGAAAAAATGTCCCTCCTATAGATCTTTACCCTTATTGTGTGGTCCCCTCCCCATGCATCTGATAGAAACCTACAGAGGAGGTATTAACTTTAGCCACTTGCTCAATGCAACACAACCTCTGTTTGAACATTCTTATGCGGTAATGCACCTACAGTAAAAAGCTTGTTTGCTCTCCACCATTAGACACTGAAGAAGCAGAAAACAAAAGAACACGCCCACATTGAGAGAGCGCAGCCCGTTGAAGGTCCTGCCCCTGCACCTGAGCASTGTGGCTCTGTAATAGGCATTGTTTGATGCCCCTTTATTTACCTCAATGAGCAGATGCTCTGAACCAGGGGTGTCAAACTCATTCTGTGGAGGGCCTAGTGTCTGCGGGGTTTTCTTTCTTCTATGGTGTAAAGGTGTTTGCAACAATTGGATGTGTGGGTAGATGTGCGGGTGGGTAATAAGGATAAAAAATAAATAAAAATAATCATACAAACTATCAAAAAATAAATTAACTGAACAAAATCAACCTCCTTTTATGTAAAAAAACAAAAAACAAATTCCAATCAGGTCAGAAGGACATTTCCTAGCAACAGTAGTCCTTGCACTGCTTCTGCCATGAAGTCTTGTTGCACCAAAAACTTCTCGGCTGCAGATATGATGTCCAAACTTCTTAGACACTTATGCTGTACAATCAATCACTGTGACTATAAATGCTACAAAATTCACCTTCACAATGATTGTATCCAGAACACTTGATTGACTTTAAACATTAGTAACTGGTTGTAATGCATCCATCGCCATATCTATTCAACACTGTGGCCTCTTGCCCCTTCGACTCTCTTCACTGCTCACATAGGAGATCTGCTGTACAGCCTGATCCTTGACATCTCGACCTCTTTCGCCCTAACAGGGCAGTTGCAATATTTTCCATTCACAGATTCTTCAATACCATACTTCTCCCGTCTGCAAACACTTGACACATGACCATATATTTTACAATTCCCACACTGTAATGGTTTTGGGCAGAACTGCATATTAATGCCATCATTTTGTTCGACTAGCAGGTGTCCACATACTTTTGGTCATGTAGTGTGTCACCAGAGAAATAGTTTTTAACCACTTTTACTATCCATTTAATGGTGTGCATTAATAAGCCTAAAAACAAGGATATTGATGGAGAATGTTGGAAGCATCTTACAAAAGGTTAGGTTGACTAATACTGCTGCAAGAGATGTTCAATAAGGCTATTAATTCTGCAAGAGATGTTCCAATAAGGCTATTAATCTGCAAGAGATGTTCCAAAAGGCTATTATTCTGCAAGAGATGTTCAAAAAGGCTATTAATTCTGCAAGAGATGTTCCAAAAGGCTATTAATTCTGCAGAGATGTTCAAAAAGGCTATTATTCGCAAGAGATGTTCCAAAAAGGCTATTAATTCTGCAAGAGATGTTCCAAAAAGGCTATTAATTCTGCAAGATGTTCAAAAGGCTTTTAATCTGCAAGAGATGTTCCAAAAAGGCTATTAATTCTGCAAGAGATGTTCCAAAAAGGCTTTTAAATTCTGCAGAGATGTTCCAAAAGGGCTATTAATTCTGCAAGAGATGTTCCAAAAAAAGGCTATTAATTCTGCAAGAGATGTTCCAAAAAGGCTATTAATCTGCAAGAGATGTCCCAAAAAGGCTATTTAATTCTGCAAAGAGATGTTCCAAAGGCTAATTCGCAAGAGATGTTCCAAAAGCTATTAATTCTGCAAGAGTGTTCCAAAAGGGCTATTAATTCTGCAAGAGATGTTCCAAAAGGCTATTAATTCTGCAAGAGATTCCCAAAAAGGCTATTATTCTGCAAGAGATGTCCAAAAAGCTATTCATCTGAAGAGTTCCAAAAGGGCTATTAATTCTGCAAGAGATGTTCCAATAAGGCTATTAATTCTGCAAAGAGATGTCCCAAAAGGCCTATTCATTCTGCAAGAGATGCGCTAGAAATTGTGTTTAAAGACTGTTTGCAGAAGAGCTTCAGTAATGGAGTGTATTTCTACTGCCAAGTTGTACACTAATACTTTTTAATTGCCATTTGCATTTTATATTGTAGCTATATTTTGAGTTGAGGGTTAATAAAGTTGCTTTTATATGTTCATTATCATTGTTAGTTTCTTTCTGTATCTCTTACACCAGTGGCGTGCCGTGGGCCTGGGGCCTGGGCCTTCAGTGAGGTACTACACAGTCCCACCTGAATTAATCCACCTCTTATTACCATCATTATGATGCCATGGCTCTAGACACTATACATTTAGACAGAAACGCAGTATAACAGGCGTTGCGTCACCTTGAAATTGACAAATTGAAATTTTTGGGTAAACAGTCAATGAGTCTTTTCAATATTTCCCTTCACCTTTTCATTGTGCGCTCCGTTCCCTGCGCGCTTGTTCTTTGAGCTGTAGATCCACTCCGGTGTCCCCAAAAGTTTTTCAAAAGCACCATTGCTTGTAAGTGCCCAGCCGTACTTTGGTGTCTCGTTGCTGCCTTGGTTAGACAACTCAAGTTTGCAAAGCCAGTGTGGCTCCAAACACCAAATCGATACACTTGCAAATAATAGGCATTCCCAGCAGTAAGTTTGCAGTGCTTCTCGGAGCCTGTGAGCCATTGACAGCGCTCGTAGTTGAAACTTTGAAAGTGGCGAGCGAACGAAACCCTTTCCCGCCTGTGACAGGCTTTGTGGCGTCGGGCGACTTCTCCTTACAATGTCCTAACTTTTCTTGAAAAGTTCGTCTTGAGAATGGCGTTATAATTATATCCTCGACCAAACATATCTTCTCCTCCTTCCGCCATTGTGGGTTGAAAAAACAAGCTTAGTAGTACGCGAATTAAATTCGTTTATCAAATTCAGTTTCCTAGATCTGCATAGACACCCTGCCATAGGACCTGCCTCTCAATATTGTAATCCAATCAAAAGACGTGCACGCACATACGCCTGCTAAGCTGGCTCCTGTGTAACACTGGAGCCAGCCAGCAGGCGTACAATAGCCAACTCTAAAAGCTGATTGGTTGACACTAAATTTTTCATTTCCATTCACTATAAGCTACAAGCGCCCGCACTGTTGATTCTGAAGGCCTGAGGGCAGATTTTAGACCCTGGCAAACATGATGGCTGAATATGATTGGATAAAAAGATCTAACATAAAGACCAGCCCTCCAAATCTCAACCTGGGGCTGGAAGCAGTGCAACCAAGAGGAAAGCTATGAAATGAAGAGTATAACTCTTCGTCTGGGGAATATTTAAATACATATTTGTGGGAAATATATGTAAAAAAAAATATATTCTGATGATGTTTAGGCCAGCAGAGAAGGCCTTGCAGGTCCTGACGGGGCCCACACTGCTTACCACACACTTTAACCTCCATTACATACTCCTTTATTTAACCTGGCATTTTAATTAAGAGCACACCTGGGCCTAACACACCTCATACACACAGGTAAAACTCACAGTCAACAGTTTGGACTACCAACATCTTACTGGCAATGCTTATTGTTTGGCTAAATACTCAAACATCAGACATTGTTCACCAAACAAGGTAGTTTTGTAGAACTGCACACTACTACAATCTGACATTGAATGCTTATTGTCTGGCTAACAACTAAATAGTGATGTGCATGTGAAAGGCTATACGGTGGAAAGTTTAGGTTTTAGGTTTTATTTATTTGCACTAAAGAAAAGAAGTTGAAAGACAAAACAGTGCAGATATAAACTGGTAAAAACGGTGTGCAGGTGAGGTTGGAAGCCTAAAAGGGCTGATATGAAAACTACACCACAAATATAAGTACAAAAAAAAAAGTTGATTCAGTCAAACAAAGCATATTAATTATATTGTACATGACGTGTGTGTGTGCGTGCATGTGAGCGTTACATGGAGGGGATTATTGGGTAGTTTGGTTCACCAGGCTGACCCCCAGTCTTCGCTTGAAGTAATTGAGGGATAATGAGATTTTGACAATGTGAAGATAAGAATTCCAGAGTATGGTACCTCTATCTGATAGAGAATTATGAGGTGCGGCAGTAGGGAGGGTGAAGGTTATCGCAGTGTCTTGTGGTCCATAAATGTATTTCAGAATGAACCTGGAAGAATCCATTGAAGGGTTTAGGTAAACTGTCTGTGAGGTATGAGTATTTGTAAATGGAGTGCATAATTGGCGTGCATTAATGTCGTAAATACATAACATATTTTGTTTCTTAAACAAAGGTGCAGATGGAGCCAGGTAATTAGAGGATGTGGCTAGTCTTGCAAATGTCTTTGGTATGATGAGTAGTATATGTACAGTACATTTTTGTTACGTTACAGCCTTATTCTAAAATGGATGAAATACATTTTTTCCTCAACAATCTACACACAATACCCCATAATTAAAGTGAAAACAGGATTTTAGAAATTTTTGCAAATGTATTCGAAATAAAGAACAGAAATACCTTATTTACATAAGTATTCAGACCCTTTGCTATGAGACTCGAAATTGAGCTCAGGTGCATCCTGTTTCCATTGATCATCCTTGATGTTTCTACAACTTGATTGGAGTCCACCTGTGGTAAATTCAATTGATTGGACATGAATTGGAAAAGGCACAACCTTCTGATATAAGGTGCCACAGTGACATGTGCACGTCAGAGCAAATGCCAAGACCATGAGGTCGAAGGAATTGTCCTAAGCTCCGAGACAGATTGTCCGGCACAGATTGGGAAGGGAACCAATGCAGCATTGAAGGTCCCCAAGAACACAGTGGCCTCCATTATTCTAAAGTTTGGAACCACTAAGACTCTTCCTAGAGCTGGCCACCCAGTCAAACTGAGCAATCGGGGGAGAAGGGCCTTGATCAGGGAGGTGACCAAGAACCCGATGGRCAKTCTGACAGAGCTCCAGAGTTCCTCTGTGGAGATGGGAGAACCTTCCAGAAGGTCAACAATCTATGTAGCACTCCAGCAATCAGACCTTTATGGTAGTGTGGCCAGATGGAAGCCACTCCTCAGTAAAACATTTTTTGCAACAAAAAAAAAGAAGAAAAAAACATATATATAAAAACAAAATTGGGGGGCTTGCCTGTTTTCCATGTTATTTTGGCATTAATACGGGTCACATATCAGTTTGCAAACAATGTAAGAAAAATATATATATCATTGAGTTAATAAAGCCGCGTACAAACAGGCAGCTCAAAAATGCAGGTGTTTCAACCTAGCTCAGTGCTTTCTGTGGTTTTGGGGCAGGCCAGCAGAAAATATGAACATTGCACCGTGATTGGCTCAGTGTTCTGTCACTCATGTTCTGTCACTCATGGGACACTACGTCACCCGCCTTTAGTAAGGGAGACATCAAGAATGTGGGCCCTCCTGTGTACTGCCATAGACTTAGATTAGAAGTGCCCTTCCAGAAGGCTCAAGGTCATTGGCCACAGAAATTACGTCAAATCACGTTATATGTACAGTAGCTTTGATTGGACTGATCATGTCAACATCATACTTTCACAATCTTAGCTACCAGTCATCATCATGAATCAAGTCGACAATCTACTGGCAAATCCTTTTTAATCATTGTCATATGAAGAGAAATAATGAAGAGAAAATATAGATAAAACGTATCGGTGCTCATCGGCCATTGGACAAACATTACACAACAAGTTGGAAATCGCAAATTCAACAATMAGTTYTTTGGAAGGAATCGGTGACAGTGGCTAACCGCAAGCATTGCAACTGGGAAGTCAGACTGGGGAGTCAGACTTTCTTCTTTGGTGTCTGACTTTGTTGCTTTATCAGGTTGCTGTACAGGCCTCTCTTCCTTCAGCAAGTTGCTGACCAAAGCCCACACCTCACCCCTCTCAGGTCTGGGAAGGCACTTCAGGTCCTTAAACCTTGGCTCGAGTGCTGTGGCGATCTTCAGCCATGTGAGCTTGCTGTTTTCCTTGCGTTTCTSCAGGTCTGTTGTGAATGTTAGCTTGAATCTTATCATGTAGGCAGTGTCATCATCGGAGCTCTCCATGACCCGAAGGAGATGGCACAAATCAGACGACACAACTGAGCAGGAAATGTACTTCTCTCCCCCAGAAGTTCAGTCAAGCACCTGCAGTGAAAGATAATTCAAAATCACTTCAGTCAATTGTGAGAGACTTGTTATATACACAAACACCCTCTCTCTCACTCACACACTCGCTCTCTCTTACACACACACACAATCTTATTATAACKCTAATAGTGAGATAGAGAAGATTACCTGTAGGACTCTAGTAGTGCCTGCAGCTTCTGCAGTTTCTCCAGTTCAGCTGTGGTTGGTGAAAGGGGGATACCTAGTKYGTTGTACAACTGAAATGTGAATGGCTTCAACTGAAATGTGTCTTCCGCATTTAACCTTGCCCCTCTCAATCAGAGAGATGCGGGTGGCTGCCTTAACCCACTGTAGACGTGGATGTCGATTAACTGCCTTGRTCAGGGCAGAATGACAGATTTTTACGTTGTCAGCTCAGGGATTTGATCCTGCAACGTTTCGGTTACAGGTTGGCATTGTGATGTTAGTTTTCTGTTGGGCCAGAGCATCTCAAGGTATGAGCTTGAAAGGTATTTGACCTCTCTGGGATATGTGGGACGCTAGCGTCCCGCATGGGCAACATCCAGTGAAAATGCAGAGCGCCAAATTCAAATAAATTACTATAAAAATTTAACTTTCATGAAATCACACATGCAATACACCAAATTAAAGCTACACTTGTTGTGAATCCAGCCAACGTGTCAGATTTCAAAAAGGCTTTACTCGAAAGCACACAACGCTTAATGTTAGGTCAGTCCATGGCCATCAGACACAACACGCCATTTTCCAGCAAGAGAGGAGTTAACAAAAAGCATAAATAGAGTAAATGAAGTCACTAACTTTGATGATCTTCATCAGATGAACTCATAGGACTTCATGTTACACAATACATTTGTATTGCATTTTGTTGCGATAAAGGTTCATTATTATATCCAAAAATCTCGTTACATTGGCCGCGTTACATTTCAGTAATGTTTTGGCTTCCAAAAATCCGGTGATTTTGCAGAGAGCCAACATCAATTTACGAAATACCATTTATAATGTTGATGAAAATACATGTGTATGCATGGAACTTTAGATAAACTTCTCCTTAATGCAACCGCTGTCCGATTTCAAAAAAGCTTTACCGAAAAAGCACACCATGCAATAATCTGCGGTACGCCTCAGAGCAAACAGCCAAAGAGATATCCCGTGCCATGTTTGTGGAGTCAACAAAGTCAAGAATAGCATTATAAATATTCACCTTACTTGATGATCTTCATCAGAATGCACTCCCAGGAATCCGCAGTTCCACAATAATGTTTTGATTTGTTTCGATGAGTCCACATTTATGTCCAAACACTCCTTTTGTTCCGCGTTTAGTACACAATCTAAATGAGACGCGCTGGCAGGTCGGCGAAAGTTCAGACGAAAATCATAATTATCAGTTCGTAGAAACATGTCAAACTAAGTATAGAATCAATTTTAGGATGTTTTTTATCATAAAATATTCAATAATGTTCCAACCGAGAATTCCTTTGTCTTCAGAAATGCAATGGAAGCACGCTACCTCTCATGTGAATGCGCGTGACCAGACGTGCACTCTGCAGACTCTACTCAATCCCTCTCATTCCCCTCCTTTATAGTAAAGCATCAAACAAGGTCTAAAGATCTGTTACATCTAGTGGAAGCGTTAGGAGTGGCACTATGACCACTTTCCACTAACTTGGATAGGCACAGAGTTGAAAACACTACAAACCTCAGATTTCCCACTTCCGGTTGGATTTTTCTCAGGTTTTTTGCCTGCCATATGAGTTCTGTTATACTCACCGACATCATTCAAAACCGTTTTAGAAACTTCAGAGTGTTTTCTATCCAAAATCTACTATTATATGCATATTCTAGCTTTTAGGACGAGTAGCAGGCAAGTTTACTATGGGCACCTTTTTTATCCAACTACTCAATACTGCCCCTGTCCCAACGAAGTTAACGGTATGAGCTCTGCTTGTTTTTTTGAGGCAGGCTGTTACCACTTATAAGTCTATCAGGAAATAAGGTAAGACCAGATACAAGACTGTGTCAAAGTAACAATGTTTATTACGAGCAACAGAGGCAAAGGTACAGGACGGCAGTCAGGTCAGGGGCAGGCAGAGTGGTCAGGCCAGGTGGGTTTCAGGGTCAGTGACAGGCAAGGGTCAAAACCAGGGAGGGTGGAAAAAAGAGAAGCCTGAAAGGGGGGAGACAGGAGCTGACAGGACACACTGGTAAGTTGACAAACAAGACAACTGCAATATACAAACAGAAAACACAGGTTAGTACGCAGGTAATAGGGAAGCTGGGCGACACCTGGAGGGGTGGAGACAAGCAAGCAAAGACAGGTGGAAACTAGATCAGGGTGTGAACAGTACCCCCCCCCCCCCTCTACCTGGGCACATACCTGGTTGACTGGGGTGCCAGCGGTGGAAGTCGGCGATGAGGGCTGGGTTCCAGGATGTCTCTAGCGGGGACCCAGCACCTCTCCTCCGGGCCATAACCCTCCCAGTCAACCAGTTACTGAAATCCCCTGCCCCATGGTCGAACCCTCAGGAGGCGTCTCATCGTGTACGCCGGATGGTCATCGACGACACGGGGAGGAGGGGTGGGCCTGGAAATGGAAGACAAGGAACTGTGAGACACAGGCTTGATACGGGATACATGAAAGGTGGGGTGTATACAAAAGGTACGGGGCAACAGAAGACGAACAGCAGAGGGACTAATGACCTTGGAGATGGGGAAAGGGCTGATAAACCGGGGGGATGGTTTGCGAGACTCCATACTTTCTGCCCGAGATGATACCGGGGAGCCGGAGTCTGATGGCAATCTGCTTGTCGTCGATACCTGGAGGTGGTCTTGAGGAGGGCCGACCGGGCTCTCCTCCAGGTACGATGACAGCGGCGGACAAACATCTGGCCAGAAGGTATGCCGACCTCCTCTTCTTTCTCAGGGAAGAGCGGGGGCTGATACCCCAGGGGACACTCGAAGGGAGATAGGCCCGTGGCAGAGCAGGGAAGGGTGTTGCAGACATATTCAACCCACACAAGCTGCTGGCTCCAAGTGGTTGGGTTGGCGGCGACCAGGCAGCACAGGGTGGTCTCGACGTCCTGGTTGGCTCGCTCCGACTGGCCATTGGAATGGGGGTGGAACCCGGAGGACAGGCTGGCCGACGACCAAGTGAGGGTGCAGAACACCTTCCAGAATTGGGACGAGAACTGAGGACCCCCGTCGGAGACCATTTCCACAGGCAGTCCATGGATCCGGAAGACATGCTGCACCACGAGCTGGGCCGTCTCTTTGGCAGAGAGTAGTTTGGAGAGAGGAATGAAGTGTGCGGCTTCGGAGAACCGATCCACCACGGTCAGGATGGCGGTGTTGCCATCAGATGGGGGAAGACCCGTGACAAAGTCCAGGGAGATGTGAGACCAGGGACGGTGGGGGACAGGCAGATGTTGGAGGAGACCAGCTGGAGCTTGCCGAGGAGTCTTGTTCTGTGCATAAACTGTGCAAGTGGCGATGAATGAGGACACGTCCGGGACGTGTCCTCATTCATCTTCACCACGAGAAGCTCCTTCACCACGAGAAGCTCCCGATTCCCCACATCGTAGTTCCTTTCCGTGGCATTGAGGCGATGGGAGAAGAAGATGTAGGGATGTAGCTTGAAGTCAAAGGCAGAACACTGGGATAGGACAGCCCCCACCCCGATGTCCGAAGCATCGACCCTCTTGTTGTGGGTGACTTGTACATATTGAAGATATTGGATAACTGTTCACATTTACTTTTCGTCAGCCAACAAGATGAGTAGGCCTAACGAACAGCAAAAGCACTAGCCTATGTTAATCTACTATCCCCCATAGTACACATGTCGACCTATGCTATTCTGTGCGAGAAATAAATATTCCAAACATAGTCTGGGACAGTTGTGGGATGCTATAGATCCCAAATAAATACAACCACTAGCATCAAAAAAACGTTTTTACGCAATGTGGCTGACGCAACAGATCAGAACGTTTAGTTTAAAATGTTGATAAACTATTAGGCTATTTCTTCACACACATTATAAGCGCAGCAATGCGCACATGGTAGTAGGCTATAAGTGTGAATGTTCCATTAGCGGGAAAACACCATTATCAAAAGCGACCGCAAATGCAATTATGCATGTAATGCTTTTATTATAAAGGTGCATTTTTATGGTGAAAATGATCTTCCCCAAACTTGAAACTCACGCACTGCTTATGTATGCCAGTTAGGCTCTACACCCCTTGTAAATCGGATGAATGTGTTATTTGGCTACTTTAGTTGTTATACAAACTTTACCAAAACATATAGGCCTATGGGCTAGGCCACATGAGGTGTGCGACTATGATTAGAAAAAGTTGCAAAAAAAATGCATTGTTTCTTATCACAAGTGATAATATATCATTCACAAGTGATAGGGTAATATTGTCACCCATCAGACTATTCTTGATTTAATCTTGTATTTACATATACAGTCGTGGCCAAAAGTTTTGAGAATGACACAAATATTAATTTTCACAAAGTCTGCTGCCTCAGCTTGTATGATGGCAATTTGCATATACTCCAGAATGTTATGAAGAGTGATCAGATGAATTGCAATTAATTGCAAAGTCCCTCTTTTCCATGCAAATTAACTGAATCGCCAAAAAACATTTCCACTACATTTCAGCCCTGCCACAAAAGGACCAGCTGACATCATGTCAGTGATTCTCTCGTTAACACAGGTGTGAGTGTTGACGAGGACAAGGCTGGAGATCACTCTGTCATGCTGATTGAGTTCGAATAACCAGACGGAAGTTCAAAAGGAGGTGGTGCTTGGAATCGTTGTCTTCCTCTGTCAACCATGGTTACCTGCAAGGACACGTGCCGTCATCATTGCATTGCACAAAAAGGGCTTCACAGGCAAGAATATTGCTGCCAGTAAATTGCACTAAATCAACCATTTATCGGAATCATCAAGACCTTCAAGGAGAGGAGTTCAATTGTTGTGAAGAAGGCTTCAGGCGCCTAAGAAAGTCCAGCAACGCCAGGACGGTCTCCTAAAGTTTGATTCAGCTGTGGGATCGGGGCACACCAGTACAGAGCTTGCTCAGGAATGGCAGCAAGCAGGTGTGAGTGCATCTGCACGCACAGTGAGGTTGAAGACTTTTGGAGGATGGCCTGGTGTCAAAGGGCAGAAAAGAAGCCACTTCTCTCCAGGAAAACATCAGGGACAGACTGATATTCTGCAAAAGGTACAGGGATTGGACTGGTGGGACTGAGGTAAGTCATTTTCTCTGATGAATCCCTTTCCATTGTTCGGTGCATCCGTAAAAAAAGCTTGTCCGATGAAGACAAGGTGAGCGCTACATCAGTCTGTGTCATGCCAACAGTAAGCATCCTGAGACCATTCATGTGTGGGTTGCTTCTCGCCAAGGGAGTGGGTCACTCACATTCTGCCTAGAAGACAGCCATGAATCCTCCGAGAGCAACTCCTAACCATCCAGGACAGTTTGGTGACAAACAATGCTTTTCCAGCATGATGGAGCACCTTGCCATAAGGCAAAAGTGATAACTAAGTGGTTCGGGGAACAAAACATCGATATTTTGGGTCCATGGCCAGGAAACTCCCCAGAACTTAATCCCATTGAGAACTTGTGGTCAATCTCTCAAGAGGCGGGTGGACAAACAACACCACAAATTCTGACAAACTCCAAGCATTGATTATGCAAGAATGGGCTGCCAACAGTCAGGATGTGGCAGACGTTAATTGACAGCAATGCCAGGGCGGATTGCAGAGGTCTTGAAAAAGAAGGGTCAACACTGCAAATATTGACTCTTCTCATGAACTTCATGTATTTGTCAATAAAAGCTTTGACACTTATAATGCTTGTAATTATGCTTCAGTGTTCCATAGTAACATCTGACAAAATCTAAAGACACTGAACAGCAAACTTGTGTGAAAATTATATTTGTGTCATTCTCTCAAAACTTGGCACGACTGTACTCATAATATATTTGTTGAAATTTGATTTAGAACGTGGGACCATTATCGCACGTCGCTCGCAATCTGCTTCTCAATGACTTATTGTAGTATCAATGCACGGTTAAATAGGCAATGGAGGACGCTTTTCCGTGTTTCATTTTCAATGCCATGCACTCAAGTTAGGCTTATAAGCTCGCCCTGATTGGTACTAAAATACGCGCAAGCTGATGGTAGATATTAAATTTCGGAAGCTCTCGTAGATAATATAAATGGTTAAAGGGCAGACATCGGTGGTTTCTCCCCTTTGGCTCGGTCCCGTAGCTACTTGCTTCTGACAAGCTGATGAGATCTCCTCTATCTTTTTTCCTAGGTAACAGCTGCTGCATCACTGTCGGTTCTTCCTCGGGCTACATTCGCGATAGGCTAATAGCAGATATGGCGCGGGAGACATGCGAGCTCATGGCGGTTTTTACTCATCTATAGTGTTTGGATTAGATTTCGATTCTTCATACAGTTGTGATTGTGATGTCAGGAGCTGGAACTCAGAAGGGACTTCACATAGAGTGGGTTTGAGTACCAACCAGGGTCCTCGGCGACGCAGTTTAGCAGCGTAGTTGCATTCTAATCGACCTCTGGTTCCAACGACGAGGTTGGTTAGAAGCCTAATCTTAGGCCGCTGGTCACGCGCTTCCGACTTTGGTTCCGGGTCGTGTATCTTTAGGTATCGGTGCGACTGAGGAACTTGACTGCTTCGATTGATAGATCACCTGATTGAATTCGCGGAAAAGAGTTTCTCGCTTGTTTCTGTCCTCCTAAGACGTAACCCGTTGGCAAGAAACTCTTGGTATCGTTTCCAGGCAAACTTTTCGTTCCGCAGTTATACCAAACCTTTTTATTCGTCTCCAGGTATATATACCCTTATCTGGTGGTCCGGGCTAAACTACCATCTTTGGTTTTTCATGGTAAGATCCGATTCGCTTTTGGTTCCATCCTATGATCGACATTTCCCACAGAGAGTTCTCTGACCTGGAGCCGCAAAAAGGTTTCTTGCGTTGCGGACCGAGCCAGACAGAAATTCTGTCTTTGAAACCCTTTGTCTTCTTAAGAGTGTGCTATGTAGGGAAGTTCAGGATCCAGTTCGCAGAGGCTGCGTGTCCAGACCAGGTCTTCGAGGCCTGGCAGTGACCATATTCTGCGGTGTTTGAAGTGCTGATACTGCGTAGCTCAATTGAGTAGCCACGCATCTCTCCACACACACCTACGGTGTTCCTCTTCGTCCAGATGGTGTTTCAGCGGGTCCATCGCTGCAATTAGCGTAATGGCGAGCGCCGCCTCTGTCTTGGCTGCACAGATTTGTTCCGCTCCCCGACGCCGTGCACAGCGGACCCCTTGTCAGACTAGGTGAAGTGTAGCTCGAAACATGTGTGTGCATTCGCCAGCGGATCGTATGGGCTGTGTGTGTCAACCGGAAGAATGCTCCGTGCACTAGGTGAGTGTGTGTAGACTTGCGTTCTCATTACACTCCTCATTCCATATGGTCATTCTACTAGGTTAGGGAATTAATTAGACCCATATTTTCTCACAGTTAGCGCGCTAAGGCTAAACGTGTGCTTTTACTTCAAATAATAATGCCCCTCCGCCGGGCAATTACAGCTTTGATGGTTTAATGATTACCTGGTGTGTTGCATACCACACAGGAAGCTGCGTGACTGGGGAGGACGGCTATATCATAATAATTGGGAAGCGCTGGAACAGAGAGTGTCGCTCTAGCATTTGGTCATCGACGGACCGGGTCCATTTACATCCAATAACATACACGGAGCTTATCTGGCTCGCACATTGTCTACCGTGTCTGGGGTGACAGACGTAATGGATAACACTGCTTACGGTGTATCTGATGCTGATACTTCTATAGGATGTACCGCTCGTGCTGAGTGTGTCTTGGTGATAGGATTCTCACTTAAGTTAGAGCTGGATCCTCAGGAAGTCTGTGGGATGTGTTAAGGTGAACACTTGTGTTCATGATTAGATCTTTCTGCACTAAACCATTGCCATACACTACGATGGAAAATTTCATGGATCTCTTAGGAATGTCTGTGGTATGTGTGTAATCAGGTATATTCTCTCATACTGCCCATACAAAGCTAGTAGTTCACAACACACAACATGCTTTGCACAGCTCGTGTACGAATACAATTACAATCAACTACAAATTCTTTAGATTTCATTCTCTGATGGTGAATTCGAGAGTCTCGCCTGATGTACTTTGCAATACAATCTCACTGTAGATGTTCGCATCAGTTGCTGAACATGTCCATTGTAGCAAAGGTTCATAAAACTATAAACTTGCGAGACAGTGTAACGATGTTTTTTGTCTCCCCGATGTTTCATGAGCTGAATAGTTCATAAGACTCTAAGAAAATGTTCCTCAATATATTTGCGTGGCACTGAAACAATGTGATTACATCTCTGTTAAGTCAAGTGACCATAGGTGTGCTGTCTTAGGCGAAGTATATCGCAAGTGTCCGACAATCTTGACAAGGTGGTGGCATTATGAAAGATTATAGCAGACATTGATACCAAGCACTTGTATGTTCGCATTGGACTACCAATACAGTTGTGAGGCAGCCCTCATGTCTGTAAAAGGTGACAATAGACAGATGTTGTCCACTCTTGAGAACAACACATAGCATTGCAAGTTTCCTCACTGAACTGATCTAAGTTATTTAGGGGAGTTTGCCGCAATGAGACTGACCTCTGGAGATTGGATGCTCATGCGAAGAATTTTCTTAGGGAGTTTTGGTCAGGCTCGAGAAGTACTCTGTAATCGTGCAGGAATTGTACACCAGTAGTCTTGCTTTGCCAGTAGAGTATCTTTAATGTGTTCATCTCGTTTCTTCTATGCGATAGAGCAATTAAACAAGTCGCCTCAGATTTTATTCTCTGGGTAAGAAACAGTCTGGTGGACATTCGCATAGTTACAACGTTCCAGAATTGCTCTCCAGACTGCATCTGCCGCTGTTGCGCAGTCAATATGTAGGTCAGTCTATGGCTGACACTCATCACGTTTAGTCACTGACAGAATCTTGCGAGACCGTTATAGTTGCTGTTCAAAACCAGCCGCTCCAGCACAAACTTTGATAAGACCACGATGGTGTCTACACTACTCAGCCCTAAGGCGAACTCGAGTTCTGCACTGTCACAGCCTCGGCGTACTCTATCACCGTGGGGACGCTTTGAGAGCCAGAGAAGCAACTCTAGACTAGCTCGTGATATGAAAATAAAACTTATAGAGAGATATTCTAGGCTCTTGTAATTTAGACTTGAGGGAAAGGACACCGCGCTTTTCTGAGTGAAGTGGGAGTTGGCTCTACGCAAGTGAATGAGAGATTAACTATCTTCGCACCAGTTGGATGACTTATCGATCACTGAGTATCGCAGACTCTACTGATAGCCATTGTGAGGACCGGATCTTAGCCCTCTGGTCTGCCTTGATCAGCTGTAGCGCCCTTCCTGCTGGCTTAAGGCCTTCCCAGCCCACTTGTGACGCACGCAGGCCCACCAACTGTGTGTGGATGACCAGCTGCCCACACGTCATGGCTATTGAAAAACCTCACAGTGTCCCAGTTACGGGCCTAATGAAATATTTATTCTCACTTACATATGTATTAAGTGTGCTCGACACTGATTTTCATTTCATTGATGATTTCCTTTATATGAACTGTAACTGGTTGAACTTGTTGTATTGTTCATTCATATTTTTG
>NC_036865.1:24000545-24006291 GCF_002910315.2 Salvelinus sp. IW2-2015 | reverse complement strand
AGGGCCTGAAGCCTTGGGGATGTGGTGCACGGGCGTCCTAATGCTTCGCTCCCTCGTACTGGGCAAATTGTGGGAGTGGAAGCCTAAGCGGAGAGGGCGCTGTGTGTATAAGTCAGTAAGATCACTGGAATCGATATTTTTGGGTCCATGGCCAGGAAACTCCCCAGAACTTAATCCCATTGAGAACTTGTGGTCAATCCTCAAGAGCGGGTGGACAAACAAAACCCACAAATTCTGACAAACTCCAAGCATTGATTATGCAAGAATGGGCTGCCAACAGTCAGGATGTGGCCCAGAAGTTAATTGACAGCATGCCAGGGCGGATTGCAGAGGTCTTGAAAAGAAAGGGTCAACACTGCAAATATTGACTCTTTCCATGAACTTCATGTATTGTCAATAAAAGCCTTTGACACTTATGAAATGCTTGTAATTATGCTTCAGTGTTCCATAGTAACATCTGACATCTGACAAAAATATCTAAAGACACTGAAGCAGCAAACTTTGTGGAAATTAATATTTGTGTCATTCTCAAAACTTTTGGCCACGACTGTACTAAATAATATATGTGTGAAATTGATTTAGAACGGACCATTATCATGCACCTGTCTCAAATATATGTCGTCAATGCACTTAAATAGGGAATGGAGGACGCTTTTCCCGTGTTTCATTTTCATGCCAGCCAAGTAGGCTATACTCCTGTTGTAAAAATAAGCAATGTGCATAATATTAGGAAAGTTGAGAAATAAATATAGTAGGCCTAGCCTATAGAAAGCTGATGGGATCTTCCTATTTTTAGTAAAGGCCATCACTCGGCAATTGCATAGCCTATAGAAATATTGCGCAACATGAGCTCATGGGTTCTCATTAAGTGTTTGATTAGATTTCCGATTACATTTGTATTGATGTCAGAGTGAATAGAGGGACAATAGAGTGCTGAGTACCACGCAGTTAGCAAGTTTGGTAGGCTACTAATGACCATCAGCAGCTTGGAGAAGCCTAATTACCGTGACTAAACGGTCACGAGGAATTTGACTGCCTTCATGATAAACCTGATGAACCAAAAAGAGTTCTTCGGCTGTCCTCATAAGAGAACCCTTTCAAGAAACCCTTTTTGTTCCAGGTAAAACCCTTTTTGTTCCAGGTAAAACCCTTTTTGTTCCAGGTAAAACCCTTTTMGTTCCAGGTAAAACCKTTTTGGTTCCAGGTAGAACCCTTTTGGGTTCCATGTATAACCATTTCCACAGAGAGTTCTACCTGGAACCAAAAAGGGTTCTTCTATGGGGACAGCCACAGAACTGTTTTGGAACCCTTTTTTCTAAGAGTGTGCTCGTTAGGAAGTCCAGGATCCAGTTGCAGAGGSTGGTGTCCAGACCCAGGGTTCTGAGCCTGGAGGGAACAATGGTGTTGAATGCTGAACTGTAGTCAATGAACAGCATTCTCACATAGGTGTTCCTCTTGTCCAGATGTGTTAGGGTCATGTGAATAGCGATGGAAATGGCATCTCCTTGTCTTTCCACAGATGTTGACACCACCAAAGACCCCTGTCAGAAGGTGAAGTGTAGCCGAAACAAGGTGTGTATCGCCCAGGGATACCAGAGGGCTGTGTGTGTCAACCGCAAGAAGCTCGAGCACAGGTGAGTGTGTGTAGATTGGTCTCACACCCCATTCAATGGTAATTCTAAGGTTAGTGAATTAAATCATTTTTCTACAGTTAGCTCTCTAACAGTAAAGTGTGTTTTCTTAATTAATCTCTCCCTCATTACAGCTTGATGTTTAATGATACTGCTGTGTTGCAGACCACAGGAGGCTGCTGAGGGGAGGACGGCTCATAATAATGGCTGGAACGGAGTGACCCTCCAGCCATTACCACGAGCCTGTCCTCCCCAATTAAGGAGCTACCAATCTCCTGTGCTGCAGACAGATAATTAAACACCTCTAGGTGTACTGTACTGATACTGTACGTCGCTAGCTCTATAAATACCCTGTGGTTGTTGTGATAGGATCCTGTGGATGGATCCTCAGGACATGTCTGTGGATGTGTTAACAGGTAGAAAACCTCCATCAAACTACATTATCACAACACAAGCTTTCACAAAATAAAATATAAATATATAGATTTATTCTGAGGTGAAATTCGAAGCCGAACTGATGTATGCAACACAATTCACTGTAATGTTGCTAGTGTGAAGTACATTGAACAAAAATATAAATGCAACATGTAAAGTGTTGGTCCCATGTTTCATGAGCTGAAATAAAAGATCCCAGAAATGTTCTCAAATMTTGTGCAGAAATTTGTTTACATCCCTGTTAGTAAGCATTTCTTCTTTACCAAGATAATCCATCCACCTGACAGGTGTGGCATATCAAGAAGRGGATTAAACAGCATGATCATTACACAGGTGCACCTTGTGCTGGTGACAATAAAAGGCCACTCTAAAATGTGCAGTTTTGACACACAACACAATGCCACAGATGTCTCAAGTTTTTAGGGAGTTTGCAGTTGGCATGCTGACTGCAGGAATGTCCACCAGAGCTGTTGCCAGAGTATTTAATGTTAATTTCTCTACCATAAGCCGCCTCAGTTTATGGTAGAGCAATTAACATTCAATTCTCTGGCAACAGCTCTGGTGGACATTCCTGCAGTCAGCATGCCAATTCGTTTTAGAGAATTTGGCAGTTTGTCCAACCAGCCTCACAACCGCAGACAATGTGTAACCACGCCAGCCCACGACTTCTATATCCGGCTTCTTCACCTACGGGATCGTCTGAGACCAGCAACCCAGACAGCTGGTGAAACTTAGGAGTATTTCTGTCTGTAATAATAAAATAAAGCCCTTTTGTGGGGAAAGGCCCAGCCAATCAGAATGGGTTATCTCCCCAGTGGGTGATACTACTAGATCGCAGACTCTGAACCTGTACCATCTACCTCTTACCTGATCCAGAGGTAGCCTCTGCTGTGTTACTGCCCTCCCAGGCCCACCCACTTGGGAGCCAGGCCCACCCATGGCTGTGACCCTGCCCAGTCATATGAAATCCACAGATTAGGGCCTAATTTATTTATTTKAATTGACTGATTTCCTTATATGAACTGTAACTGTTGAAATTGTTGTATGTTGCATTCATATTTTTGTTCAGTATACATTACTGCTGCCACCAAGCCATTGGAAGCAGAACCTCTTTGTCCTCTGTGTCTTAAGTAAAGCAGCCTGCTCAAATACTGTGTGTGTGTGGTGCGTGTGTGCGCGTGGTGCGTGTGTGTGTGTTTGTGCGCGCACGCTCTGTAGACTGAAGCAGCCTGCCCTGAGYTCTCCTGAAGGAGGATGTCAGCCCTGTCCCATCTCCTCCTCTGGTCCTGTGTGTGGCTCTGACGGACACAACTACGCCTCCCAGGTACAGCAGCGCACACACAAAGTGACAAGTCACAATTTTCTTATATCTCAAATGAGCCTTTATATGAATCGAACTTAGTCATTTAATTCCCCTTTTCCTCTTCAACACATCATTCTCAACAAGGTCAGAGAAGATAAAGCATAAATCAATAGAAACACATGGGAGAGATGCGTCACCACAACAACTCTCTGGTCCTCAGAGGCTATTTATCACAGCCCTTTGTCTTTGTGTTGTCTATATCTATGGAGACTGTCCACACTGTTACCCTCTAACTATATCTGTATATTTCTGGAGGCGGTCCACACTGTTAACCTCTAACTATATCTGTATGTCTATGGAGGCTGTCCAAACTGTTAACCTCTAACTATATCTGGATGTCTATTGAGGCGGTCCACACTGCTAACCTCTAACTATATCTGTATGTCTATGGAGGCTGTCCACACTGTTAACCTCTAACTATATCTGTATGTCTATGGAGGCTGTCCACTGTTAACTCTATATATCTGGATGTCTATGGAGGTTGTCACACTGTTAACCTCTAACTATATCTGGATGTCTATTGAGGCTGTCCACACTGTTAACCTCTAACTATATCTGGATGTCTATTGAGGCTGTCCACACTGTTAACCTCTAACTATATCTGTATGTCTATGGAGGCTGTCCACACTGTTACCTCTAACTATATCTGTATGTCTATGGAGGCTGTCCACACTGTTAACCTCTAACTATATCTGTATGTCTATGGAGGCTGTCCACACTGTTAACTCTAACTATATCTGTATGTCTATGGAGGCTGTCCACCTGCTACCTCTAACTATATCTGTATGTCTATTGAGGCTGTCACACTGTTAACCTCTAACTATATCTGTATGTCTATGGAGGCTGTCCACACTGTTAACCTCTAATTATATATGTATGTCTATGGAGGCTGTCCAAACTGTTAACCTCTAACTAATTTGTATATCTCTGGAGGCCGTCCACACTGTTACTTCTTACTGTATCTGAAGCATTATGTACAAGCTCTAGATCCAGAGAAACACAACAACATTACAGCGTGTTGTAATTCACTAATAAACACAAACACAGAGATACTAGCCTGATAAGAGGTGTGTGTGCACGTCGCGTGTGTGTGTGTTGCAGTGTAAACTGGAGCAGCAGGCTGCCTCACAGGGAAGGAGTTGACTATGAAGTGTTCAGGTCTTTGTCCTTGTCCAACTGCGGCCCCAACCAAAGAGACAGAGGTCAGAGCATGGTGAGTACACAAACACATGCACACACACACACAAACTGCAATGCTATACAATAACTTTCTCTCTCTCCTATTTCTCTCTCTCTCTCTCTCCTCTGTCTCTGTCTCTGTCTCTTCTCTGTCTCTCTTCCCCCCCCATAGAGAGTTGTACAGGGCAGGACCTGTCTGATCTGGGGACAGGCTGAGGGATTGGTTCCAGCTGCTGCAGGGCAACGCCAAGCTGAACACAACAGCAAGACTGGAGCCAGCAACACAGCAGGGGCTACCTCTGGATCAGGTAAGAGGTAGATTGGTACAGGTTCAGAGTCTGTGATCTACCAGCATACTCCCAGCTGAGACAGGTATACTCCTCTCCCCACTGCAGGTCGTGGTTCAAATACGCTCCAACCCTTTAAAAGGTTATCCACCTTCTCTGTCATTTCATAACTGTCTCAATAAGTTAAGAGCCAGTACAGTAGAGTTAGTATAAGGCCACACTGCATCAGGTAAGAGTTAAATGGGCCAGCACTGCATCAGGTAAGAGTTAATAGGCAGCACTGCATCGGTAAGTTAAATAGGGCCAGCACTGCATCAGGTAAGAGTTCTTAAGGTCAGCACTGACTTGCCTAGTTAGATAAAGGTTAAATAAAAATACATAAACAATATTAAGTAAGAGTTAATAGACCAGACTGCATAGGAAGGTTAATGGACCAGCACTGCATCAGGTAGAGTTAAATAGGACCAGCACTGCATCAGGTAAGAGTTAATAGGCCAGCACTGCATCAGTGAGGTTAAATAGGACCGCACTGCATCAAGTAAGAGTTAAATAGGACCAGCACTGCTCAAGTAAGAGTTAAATAGACCAGCACTGCATCAAGTAAGAGTTAATAGGACCAGCACTGCATCATAGAGTTAAATAGGGCCAGCACTGCATCAAGTAAGAGTTAATAGGACAAGCACTGCATCAAGTAAGAGTTAAATAGGACCAGCACTGCATCAGGTAAGAAGTTAAATAGGGCCAGCACTGCATAAGGGAAAAGTTAACTAGGGCCAGCATCATATCAGATTTACATTGTGGATTCTCATTTATTTTCTAGTGATATTTGGAGTCACTTAATCCTGACCTCT
>NC_036865.1:23912821-24000520 GCF_002910315.2 Salvelinus sp. IW2-2015 | reverse complement strand
GAGCCAGGCCCACCCATGGCTGTGACCCTGCCCAGTCATATGAATCCACAGATTAGGCCTAATTTATTTATTTAATTGACTGATTTCCTTATATGAACTGTAACTGTTGAAATTGTTGTATGTTGCATTCATATTTTTGTTCAGTATACATTACTGCTGCCACCAAGCCATTGGAAGCAGAACCTCTTTGTCCTCTGGTCTTAAGTAAAGCAGCCTGCTCAAATACTGTGTGTGTGTGGTGCGTGTGTGCGCGTGGTGCGTGTGGTGTGTGTTTGTGCGCGCACGCTCTGTAGACTGAAGCAGCCTGCCCTGAGATCTCCTGAAGGAGGATGTCAGCCCTGTCCATCTCCTCCTCTGGTCCTGTGTGTGGCTCTGACGGACACAACTACGCCTCCCAGGTACAGCAGCCACACACAAAGTGACAAGTCACAATTTTCTTATATCTCAAATGAGCCTTTATATGAATGAACTTAGTCATTTAATTCCCTTTTCCTCTTCAACACATCATTCTCAACAAGGTCAGAGAAGATAAAGCATAAATCAATAGAAACACATGGAGAGATGCGTCACACAACAACTCTCTGGTCCTCAGAGGCTATTTATCACAGCCCTTTGTCTTTGTGTTGTCTATATCTATGGAGACTGTCCACACTGTTACCCTCTAACTATATCTGTATATTTCTGGAGGCGGTCCACACTGTTAACCTCTAACTATATCTGTATGTCTATGGAGCTGTCAACTGTTAACCTCTAACTATATCTGGATGGCTATGAGGCGTCCACACTGTAACCTCTAACTATATCTGTATGTCTATGGAGGCTGTCCACACTGTTAACCTCTAACTATATCTGGATGTCTATGGAGGCTGTCACACTGTTAACCTCTAACTATATCTGTATGTCTATGGAGGCTGTCACACTGTAACCTCTAACTATTTGAGTCTATGGAGGCTGTCCACACTGTTAACCTCTAACTATATCTGGATGTCTATGAGGCTGTCCACACTGTTAACCTCAACTATATCTGTATGTCTATGGAGCTGTCCACACTGTTAACCTCTAACTATATCTGTATGTCTATGGAGGCTGTCCACACTGTAACTCTAACTATATCTGTATGCTATGGAGGCTGTCCACACTGTAACCTCTAACTATATCTGTATGTCTATGGAGGCTTCCACACTGTAACCTCTAACTATATCTGTATGTCTATGGAGGCTGTCCACACTGTTAACCTCTAATTATATATGTATGTCTATGGAGGCTGTCCAAACTGTTAACTCTTACTTATCTGTATATCTCTGGAGGCCGTCCACACTGTTAACTTCTACTGTATCTGAAGCATTATGTACAAGCTCTAGATCCAAGAAACACAACAACATTACAGCTGTGTTGTAATTCACTGATAAACACAAAACACAGAGATACATAGCCTGATAAGAGGTGTGTGTGCACGTGCGTGTGTGTGTGTGTTGCAGTGTAAACTGGAGCAGCAGGCGTGCCTCACAGGGAAGGAGTTGACTATGAAGTGTTCAGGTCTTTGTCCTGTCCAACTGCGGCCCCAACCAAAGAGACAGAGGTCAAGCATGGTGAGTACACAAACACATGCCACACACACACACACAAACTGCAATGCTATACAATAACTTCTCTCTCTCTCCCTATTTCTCTCTCTCTCTCCCTCTCCCTCTGTCTCTGTCTCTGTCTAGTCTCTTTCTCTGTCTCTCTTCCCCCCCCCCCATAGAGAGTTGTACAGGGCAGGACCTGTCTGATCTGGGGACAGGCTGAGGGATTGGTTCCAGCTGCTGCAGGCAACGCCAAGCTGAAACAACAACAGCAAGACTGGAGCCAGCAACACAGCAGGGGCTACCTCTGGATCAGGTAAGAGGTAGATGGTACAGGTTCAGAGTCTGTGATCTACCAGCAATACTCCAGCTGAGACAGGTATACTCCTCTCCCCACTGCAGGTCGTGGTTCAAACTACGCTCCAACCCTTTAAAAGGTTATCCCACTTCTCTGTCATTTCATAACTGTCTCAATAAGTTAAGAGACAGTACAGTAGAGTTAGTATAAGGCCAGCACTGCATCGGTAAGAGTTAAATAGGACCAGCACTGCATCAGGTAAGATTAATAGGGCCAGCACTGCATCAGGTAAGAGTTAAATAGGGCCAGCACTGCATCAGGTAAGAGTTCATAGGTCAGCACTGCATCAGTAAGAGTTCGTTAAGGTCAGCACTGACTTGCCTAGTTAAATAAAGGTTAAATAAAAATAACATAAACAATAAAAATTAAGTAAGAGTTAAATAGGACCAGCACTGCATCAGTAGAGATTAAATAGGACCAGCACTGCATCAAGTAGAGTTTAAATAGGACCAGCACTGCATCAGGTAAGAGTTAAATAGGGCCAGCACTGCATCAAGTAAGTAGTTAAATAGGACCAGCACTGCATCCAGTAAGAGTTAATAGGACCAGCACTGCATCAAGTAAGAGTTAAATAGGGCCAGCACTGCATAAGGGAAAAGTTAACTAGGCAGCATCATATCAAGATGCAACATTGTGGATTCTCATTTATTTTCCTAGTGATATTTGGAGTCACTATATCCTGACCTCTACCACTGTATGAATATTTGATCTGTCTGTGTGGGTTATAACTCATTCCTCCTCTCCCCTTTCACTGTGGGTGTGCGTGTGTATCTCAACATGTGTGTGCTTGCGTGTGTGTGTGTCTGAACATGTGTATGTTGCCAGCTTGTGCGTGTGTCTCTATGTGTGTATCATATCTCCCTCTTTGTCTGTAGTCCTGGACAGGAGCGTAGTGTCAGCTGTAAGGACTCTGTAGGCTGGATGTTCTCTAAGCTGGACACCAACAGTGATCTGTATTCTGGACCAGGCCAGCTGGCAAGCCATTAACCTGGACAAGTATGAGGTCTGCATCCGACCCTTCTTCAAACTCTGTACTCCTACAGGGACGGGAAGGTTTCTACAGCTGAGTGGTGCCTCTGCTCTCGGAGACAGAGTGAGTATACTGTGGGGAAGGTGTGCTTGTGTGTCCGTTGACTGTGTTTCTCTCCTATTCTCCCCTCTCTCTCTTCTCCCCTCTCTCTCTTCTCCCTCTCTCTCTTCTCCCCTCTCTTCTTCTCCCCCTCTCTCTCTCCCTCTCTCTCTTCTCCCCTTCTTTCTCTCTCTTCCCCTCTCTCTCGTTCCCCCTCTCTCTCTTCTCTCCTCTCTCTGCTCTCCTCTCTCTCTTCTCCCCTCCTCTTCTCTACGCTCTTCTCTCTCTTCTCCCCTCTCCTCTCCCTCTCCCCTTCTCCCCTCTCTCTCCTCTCTTCTCCCCTCTCTCCCCTCTCTCCTCCCCTCTTCTCCTTCTCTTCTCCCTCTCTCTCCTCTCATCTCTATCCCCTCTCTCCCCTCTCGCAGTCCATCACTGTAAGTCTTCCCCCCTAGTGTTTTTAGTTGCCCAGTGGTGGGGAAATGGCCACAGTGTGCAGTAACAACATCACTGTAGCCTTGTTGCCAGGATGGTCTCCCACACTCTCACAGATTGTGTCTGTCAGCCAAGCAGCCGGCCAGAAACTAGACAAGACCTGTGTTTACCACTGGGACCCATGGCTGGAGCCCTGCATGCGTTCCAGAATGGCACCATATATGCCCCTATATTAGTGCACTTACTTTTTGGCCGAGAGCCCATGAAAGTAGTGTACTATATAGGGGATAGGAGCCATTTTGGGTACAGTCTCAGTCTCTAGTCCAAATCCACTCCATAGCCTACAGAGGAAGAACTGACCTGAGAAAACACAGTAGTTTGAAGTGGCATATAAATCATGTATCAGTTTCAATGGGAGATTTGTGTGAATGTTCGACAGATTTTCTACGCCCTATCTGAATTTTCTACAAATTTGGCCAGTGTGTGTGTGTGTGTGTGTGTGTGTGTGTGTGTGTGTGTATGTGTGTGTGTGTGGTGTGTGTGTGTGTGTGTGTGTGTGTGTGTGTGTGTGTGTGTGTGTGTGTGTGTGTGTGTTGAAGTGATGTACTGAAGTGTTGGTGTGTTTCCTCCTCAGAGCCCCCCTGCCTGGCTGAGCTAGAGAGGATCCAAGTACAGGAGGGAGGCAAGAACAAACTGGGTATTAATTATGTGCTACATGTTCCTGCATGGTTGACATTTCCCAGACGTGCATGTGGGCTTTGAGTGAGCATACCCCTTACGGAATTTCACGTGATCACGTGATGGCAGGTAACCTTGCGGTTAAGAGCGTTGGGCCAATAACTGAAAGGTCGTTGGTTTGAATCCCCGAGCTGACTAGGTGAAAAATCTGATGTGCCATTGAGCAAGGCACTTAACCCTAATTGCTCTGAATAAGTGCGTCTGCTAAAATGTTCATTTAATGTGATAACGTGAAATCATGTGGTTTGAATTTGCCCCAATGCAACATTATTTACATTAACCCTTTACACTCATGGAAATTGTCCTATATGGARAGGGATACATTTAAATGCTTCTTACAGAAGAAATATGAAAAGCACATGCATAACCATGGTAGTGATTAAAAGATAACAGTTTGGAGATAATGGGGAAATGTTTAGACCGAAGCTGAGTACACAACAGTTCACCTGACACTGGATCCAATCATTACACTGTTGATTTTCGCCGCAMTTGTCAATAACAAAATCGGAAAATACTCTGGGATACATTCAGTAACATGATAAGACAAAAACATGGAACAGGAGCATGATAAGACAAAAAAATGACAAGGGTCTGAGTGAGAGGGCTAACTGGTGTCTCCAAGTGGCTACACACCTCTCCAAAGTGTGTACAGTTCCTAAGTCATTTCAATGCACTTTTATGACCTCAGTCTTCAACTATAAGGTGCTTTTTTGAGCTCTCTTAGCTGTGCCGTTGAGGAARTAGAGCAAGCACACTTGTAGTTGTTGTATTTGGAACACAGCCCTGCATCCCCACCATCACACAATTACTGTTGTTGTTTACGCAATCCAAAAAACAGTCCAATATAAATCACAATCTGTGTCAGGTGGGCATGATTTGAAAGCTTGTTCTATTGCTTTCACAAGGAAATTCAGAGAAACAGATAATAATTTTGGTGRKCATAGAATGGAGTCATGAGAGCATTCAGATGTGTGGTCTGTGGAAAATGTTCTTCACAACAGACAAACAGGCTCATTCTGTTGAGAACAACCCAGAGTATGAAGCCATGTCATCTAGTAACTGTACATCAAACATAGTGATCATAAACGTTGACACTGTATATCACATGACTTTTATGATATGGAATGTGAAGTACACATTTGGAGTCACGGGTGTTTGGCTTGTTTGTATGACATCATAGCTGTATTTATTATAATCCTCAACATCTCATCTTTCAAAATACATCGAGTCATCTTAATTTGCAGCATTTCCCTCACTCAGACTTAATTTCTCTGGCAAAAGTTTTCCAATTACCGGAAGGGATGGAGGACACTTCTTGTTGCACGGTGCTCAAGTTCAGAACATCTGTCAGTCAAAACCCATACAGAGCTGTGAAGCGGAGACCCTGAGCTCTAACGTCATGTATAGCATGTTACTGTACAGCCACTACGTTCCAATTTAGGAGATTAATCTGCCATTTTCAACCAGTATACAGGTACGAGTGTAAAGTGTTAACACATATTTTTCACCTTARTCTGCATTTACTTAGATATAGAAGTCCTATGACATTCTATCCCAATTTCATCCCTTTTCTGTTCCTCAGTAGGATGCCGATTAAAATAGTGGTGCATATCTTATATTATAATAGCCTACAGATAGATGCTGATATATTCTAAGGTGTCAGGGCTTAAGTCTCCGTAACCTTGTAAAGGTGAACTAGTCCAGATTCATAGCACGTGTGTCCTTGTTCTCTAGTTATTAGCCAGACCCTTGGTGCAGCAGCAGCCCCTTGGTGCAGCAGCAGCCCCTTGGTGCAGCAGCAGCCCCTTGGTGCAGCAGCAGCCCCTTGGTGCAGCAGCAGCCCCTTGGTGCAGCAGCAGCCCCTTGGTGCAGCAGTAGTATGCTGACCATAGAATATTAGAATTACATTGCCATTCTATTTCTATGGTGCTGTCTACACAGTTATTCCCTTCTATCCTATACCTTCTCAATGAATGGATTTTGTATTCATGGCTTATGACATTTGAAATTGTCTGCAGAAAACAAATGCTGCATACATACAGTATCATTTAAGCTATACTACACTTACACTGACCGTGATTAGGTATGATGGTTGGCCAGAATGTATAGCTTACTGGCTTATGTAAGTCCAATTAAGTATATATGATAACCTAAACACATCATCAATTCAAATGCTTTTTAAATATGTATCTCTTGATTCAAAAGAATGAATGAAGCAAAACCATAATTCACAAATAGCCTGGTTCTCCAACAAAATGATATAAAATAATAAGCACCAAAGAAGGCAAATAACAACAAAAAAAGGACCTTAATGAACAATGCCGTAAGAACCTGGGCAGTGCTATGGTGAGGTGTGCCAGTTTAGACGTACTCTCTGTTCTCATAAGTGTTGCATAGCAGACATTTTCCAGTGTTGTTGAAGGTGGCGATGCCTCTCAGATACTCCTAAAGTGGTTTATTCTGGTAGTCCTCCACGAGTCGCTTCAACTCTTGCTGGCGGCTGCGCCCGCGGGGKAACTTCCGTGGCTATAGAACACCAGCGAGTTCCTGCTCCCTCTGTAGTGACGGCCTATGTTGTTGTAGTTGCKAGGCGTTGAGGAACTGGCAAATTGTGGTTTGTGTCACTGTGGTAAGACGCCCCACAAATGACTGACACCAACCATCCATTTGTGACGTTATTGGTCTTCCCCATGTCCTTCAGGACAGTATCGTAGTAGTTCCACATTTCTGTAATCAAAAGATAGAAACATGTTAGACACCCATTTGCTGTTGTCATCAACCTTGTTGCAATATTCCAGTGCTCTTCTTCGGCTTCTTTGACCCTTTCCCAACGGGCGCCCAATCCATGTGTCCTCAAAGTCAGCCACAAATGTCGACAACGCTGGGTCCTGAAAGACCAGAGTTTCCTCCATCTCCTTTAAACATCTCACCACATCCGTGGACGGGACAAATGCGAGCTTGTGGAGCATCTTGAGGGCAAAGTCGGGGTCGCTGCGGTACTTTGATGCCACCTCAGGACAGCGGGACAGTTGCCGTCTYAAGTGTGGTCCCAGATGGAAGAAGCAACCCCGGTTGCAGACCTCCGGGYCACCTTCTTGAAGGCCTTCACGGGAGCTGCTGGCTCGAAGTCAGTCATGACYGATTCTGGATTCAGATCCGGGTTCAARTCCTTCAGTGCCTGGAATGCACACCTGTATGTCCACACAAAAAAAGAAAATAGTAGGCTGTTAGATTGCATTTTTTTAAATGAACTTAATTTATGCTTTTGAATGCATCACTCACTGGACAAACTTGGGTTCCATTGTAGCTCCTTCTTGGGGACCTCCTCAGAAAGGAAGGACTGCTGAGGAAAAGGGTGATCTATTTGTACAAAATCTTGGGGTTATTAGCATTCCAGTGATTTGCAGGTCTATTGTTGGACTATCAAGATCCAAAACTGCAGTTCCTTSTACAGTCATGTGACAATTAGCTTTTTTCCCTATCTTCTAATACAAACCACTAAATATTTTCTTAAATTATTCAAACCATAGGATAATTAATAGTCTGTAATACAAACACTATTAACTGTAACAGAGTAGGCTATGATAATTTAACATCACAAACAACAACCTGTACCCCGCACATTGACTCGGTACTGATACCCCCTGTATATAGCCTCGTTATTGTTATTTTATTGTGTTACTTTAGTTTATTTAGTAAATCTTCTCTTAACTCTATTTGTTGAACTGCATTGTTGGTTCAGGGCTTGTAAGTAAACATTTCACAGCAAATGTGACAAATAACATTTTATTTGATATATGTATTCTATCTAAAAACGTATGTGTCTATATGTAAAATCCTCTTTGTGTGTGTTAGGCTTGTTTATCCCTAGCTGTAATGAGGATGGATACTACAGGAAGCTGCAGTGTGATCAGGCCAGGGGAGAATGCTGGTGTGTCGACCAACAAGGAGGGGAACTAGCCAGCTCCAGAATCCATGGCAACCCCGACTGTGGTAAGAGACAATCAGGGTTCAATTTCTGAAACCCCCTGGCACACACTCGGTATAGAACCCAACTCACATACTTAGTAGGCTACAGACCACCACACACAATCAGTATTGATACCCATACACAGTCTGTACTCCAACACATAATATATATATTTTTTTACATTTGAGTAATTTAGCAGACGCTCTTATCCAGAACGACTTACAGTAATTCGCAGTGTTGTGTTCGAGATCACCTAAAGCGAGACTGATTCAAGACCAAGACCGGAGCAAATCGAGTCCAAGTCAATATCAAGACTGGGAGGGGGACAAGGGGTCTGAAACCGAATCAAGACCGAGACCAGAACAGTGAGAGTCCAATTCAAGACCATGTTGTCATTTTGTAAAATCCCCACCATAATAAGAGTTCAACATGTCCAGTATTTCTGTGTTCATATTTCAGAACAACATATGGATTATTTAGACATTTCAGAATGGTGAAGAAATGCATGCTGAGGGAAAATAGAGCCACTATTACTAACCCAAACACAGTGGGGAACTATGAGGGCCAACTATGCCTTCAGAGAAAGCTAAGGATTTATAAATAATAATAATAACAATTATCATTTTTATGACATTATTATTTTCAATGACGTTCTGATTTAATCCCTTGTTTTTGTTGGAAAGGGTTAAAACTGAAAAGAAAAAAAGATCCAATCAGGATGTTTCTTTGGTCTTCTCTGGGGAGATAAATCTAGCTAGCTAAGTCAGCCATTGGTTAGGCCATCAGATAGATAGAAGGCATCTGCCATTCAACTGTTTAAGAGCAACATTTTGGAGTGACAGTGGAATAAACCAATCACATTTAGACTTGTAATGGGTGGGACCGTTTTTACAAAAAACATATGGAAACTTCTGCCTTCTCAAAAGCCAACGGGTCGCAGTAGTTCTCCCACGGTCTATCTAGCAATCTTTTGTTGTATACACCTCACACACGTGTTTATGGGCTTTAAAAAAATAAGACACCTGTACCATGTCAGATATAGAGTTGAAATGTATTCCATTTTTAAWTTGCATCCCAATATTACACTTTATATACATCACAGAAGACTGAAATATAACAAAACTGTTTGACATAGAAACACTAGATTTTCATCTGTTTAAAATATATATATATTTATTAATTATGAAATAATATTAATYACATTKCACCCATGAGGCGAAAGAGGGCACTTTTGTTAATTGACTGCAGGAAAGGGTTGTTTCAAATTATCATCTGGTGAGTGGAACTGTGTTTTTTGTAATAATAATGTATAATTTTTTTGCTTTTGCTCAATCTGATTGGGTGGGCCTGGAAGGGCCTGGCTCCCCGGTGGGTGGGACTCATCCTTACCTGATGCAAACAGCTCATGATGGCTTAATTGCACATCACAAATAGCCTACTAACCAAGACTTCGGACCAAACTTTTTCAATACCTGGTTTGCATACACATTATTGCCTGAGACTCCCGAGTGGCGCAGCATCTCAGTGCAAGAGGCGTCACTACAGTCCCTGGTTCYAATCCAGGCAGTATCACAACCGGCTGTGATTGGAAGTCCCATAGGGTGGCGCACAATTGGCCCAGCGTTGTCTGGGTTTGGCCGGGGTAGGCCGTCATTGTAAATAAGAATTTGTTCTRAACTGACTTGCCTAGTTAAATAAAGGTTCAATTAAAAAATGTATAGTTAGCATTTACTGGTAGATATAAGTTGAAACGTCTTTCCCGGCTACCGATGATGTTCTTCTGTGAGCTGCTCCATGCCAAAACCAGTGGTGAGCTGCGCGCTCTTGCTGCCTGCAGATGATATTCCGCTACTTTGTGCATMATTTCTCTATTGTACTACATAATGGCTAATTGGGGCGGCAGGTAGCCTAGTGGTTAAAAGTGTTGGGCCAGTAGCCGAAAGGTCACTGGTTTGAATCCCCAAGCCGACTAGCTGAAAAATCGGTTGATGTGCCCTTGACCAAGGCACTTATCCTCAATTGCTCCTGTAAGTCGCTCTGGATAAGAGCATCTGCTAAATTATGAAAATGAATAAGTCATGCACCTCCACTACTTTGATATGCGTCAGTGGGGATTAAGAAGTGAGTATATGCAGTGCCACATTCAAGTCAGGGATCATTTGCATTCTACAGAACCGCTTGTCGCTGAGAGAAAAGTATTTCAAGATAAAATGGTTGTCTGGCTGGACGGAACCTGCTGTTGATTAGAATGGTTCCTGCGGCAGGGTTCAGAAACAGCCATTAAAACACAGACAAAGTCAAACACATGCCCTTTAGTTCACCTCTCTCTCTCTCTCTCCCTCTCTCCCTCTCTCACTCACTCTTCTCCAGATGAGGCGGTGGCATATTCAGGTGATTTTGGCAGTGGGGTCGGATGGGAGGATGAGGAAGATAAAGAAGCGGAGGAGAATGCAGAGGAGGAGGAAGGAGAGGTGGGAGAGGCAGATGATGAAGGATATATTTGGTGAAGAAAACAATGAAGTCTAGCTAGTCCAACATTACTACCGGAGCATCTCAACTTCTCTCTTACACACACACACACACACACACACACACACACACACACACACACACAAATAATGATCCTGAAAACCTGAAGAGATGGACACAATTGAAAAAACACAGTCAGAACAACACTAAATCAATCTAAGGGAGGGGACGGTGGGGGTTTGAAAGTAGGGGGTTGGAGAAGAGAGATGGGGGTTGAGAGGAGGGGCGGTGGGGGTTGGAGAAGAGGGGGACGGTGGGGGTTGGAGAAGAGGGGACGGTGGGGGGATTGGAGAAGAGAGTGGGGGTTGGAGAAGGAGGAGGTGGGTTGGGGGGGGTTGGAGAAGAGGAGGGTGGGTGGGTTGGAGAGGAGTGGAGTGGTGGTGTGGAGGAAGAGGAGGTGGATGGGGGGGGTTGGAGAGGGAGGGAGGAGGGGGTTGGGTGAGAGGTGGACGGTGGGGTTGGAAGAAGGGAGGGCTTGGGGTTGGAGATAAGGAGATGTGGGGGTTGGAAAGAGGGGTGGGGGGGTTGGAGAAAGGAGAGGTGGGTTGGAGAGAGGGGTGGGGTGGGGGTTGGAGAAGAGGAGGAGTGGGGGGTTGGAGAGGAGAGGGGGGTGTGGGTGGTTGGAGAAGAGGAGTGGGGTTAGAGAGGAGGGGTGGTGGGGGGTTGGGAGGAGGTGGACGGTTGTGGTTGAGAAGAGGAGGTGTGGATGGTGGGAGTTGGAGAGAGGACGGCGGTGGGGGTGGAGAAGAGGTGGGACGTGGGGGGTTTGGAGAGGAGAGGAGGGTGTGGGGGTTGAGAAAGGAGGGTGGTGGGGTTGGGGGGTTGGAGAAAGGAGGGTGGGTGGGGTTGGAGAAGAGGAGGGGTGTGGGGGTTTGAAGAAGGAGGGGTGACAATGTGGGATATCAATAACTAGAAACTGTGGTCTGACAAGGGGGGTTGGAGAAGAGGAGGGGACGGTGGGTGGTTGGAGGGGTGACAATGTGGGATATCAATAACTAGAAACTGTGGTCTGACAAGTCAGGAGATGTGTCCTAAATTCTTGTGAATATGTTTATTTTTTCTGTTGTATGTGCAAGACAACTTTCTCCTGGAGAAGWTTTTAGCAGCTGAACATTTAAAGTTAAAGGCAGGAAGCAGCTGGAGGTTATGTGCTCATGTTAGGAACTGGAGATGCTTTTGGGTGCTAGTCAAAAGTGGCTTCCTACCATTGGCTCCTATCCTTAATTTCCTTCTTTCMCTGCACTGATATGAAAGAACTGGACAGATAAAAGCCCATTTCCTTCAGGCTTTTGCTTACTGTTTTCACCAACCCAGTGCTTTCAAATTAGTGCAGAAGGAGAGGAGATGAGGAATCCACTTTATACTCATTGTATTTCTATTGCATAATTGAACTATCCCCATTCCATCCCGTATGCTTCAGCTCATCTATGACAGTAGTTCTCTGTCTCATCAAGTCTAGTAAAATAAAGTTTCTCACTCTACACTCCTAAATGTGAATAAGTGTGTCTGAAGACAGATTTGCGACTATTATTATTATTAGTCCTGTATTGCTAATGCCTTGAGATACTGGCAGACAGTACTGCTTGATTGACAAGTGTCCATTGTATCATCTGTGGATCAACATTGTGTTTAATAATAAAATACATTGGTTCTATATGGCCCTACCAGGCCACCATACTCCTCTGTCATACAGTCTTCTCCTTAATCTTGGTTTCCCAGAAGTAAAATTCTTGCGAAGTTGTCACTTCCCATTCTCGCCATTTACACGTGAATCTGTCAACGAGCGATTATCCTCTCCTTGGTCTTTTGTCCACTCTGGACTGTTGTGTCCAGCAGTTCAGTTCACTTCCATTCCTCCTAACCTTTTTCTGCAGCTTCTGAGGCTTACATCTATAGGCTAGCAAACAACRGTGGCGCTTTATGTTGTCATAGGTTTAGTATGAGCCTTCAAAGCTTTCTAAACCCTGTTAAACTCTACAGCCGTGCAATGTAATTTTTCAAATGGAAAAGTAATCAATCCCTTTTAATCATATTTCTACCATGATGGAATCCGGGATATAAATTTAAAGGTKATTTCTGAGTAAACCGAAAAATGCGGCGTTCACCGTGAATGCAGTCTATACTAACGCAGGAACATTGCCTTTAAATTGCTATCACGCTGAACTTCCGCAATACGGATTTAGAGCCCTAATAAAGTGTTACCTCAAAGCGTCTACAACAGGTTCAAATACTATTTGAAATCTTTCAAAAACGTTGAATATTTGCTCCAGCCTACCTTGCGTGCCAGACGGACTATTCTATTGGTTCACTGCATCGGGGAAGCTCAATAAAGCTCAGCCAAAGTATTTGCAATTATTTCAAATGGTACTTGAACCCAGGTCTGACATCTATAAACTCCTCTCTCTGAGTGCAAGGGAGAGAATAACAGATGTGTGAAAAGGGGTCTTGACAGCTTTTTCCTCTGAGCTACCCAAAGGGACCAATCAGTCTGTGCAACATCAGATTTCTCCTCCCATCCCGCCTGGCCGGGAGCAACTTCACCAGCTGTAAATCTGACACTTAAGGGGGTCCATGCAATGGTTTTAATTTTATGATGCTTTACTGTAATAGTAGGAATTTATCCTCWAGATGGGTACAGTATGAAAACAGAGAAGATGACATTGTGGAAAACGCTGAAGGTACTAATCTGTAGAGATAGTATCTAAAGCTTTATGTGCTCTCATGCTGTGAAGACTCACTATAGCTCATTTTATAAGATAAGTACCTGTGTGTATGACATTGGGGGGGGGAAACAAAATGGGTCATTATCAATCCTATCATATAAGATCTTTATTGTCCGAGAACAATCAATCTGTTACACAAGAAGGAAGTGTCAGTGGCTCAGACAGTAGTATGAATGAATCATGTATGTACTAAAATCAACCCATTTCAAATACCAGTACTTCAGAGATGGAACGTTAATCAGCTCTGGTCCACTCTTCGTCGTGGTAATCACGTTACCATATCYTGGTGGTATTGTAAGATTGAGGAGAGACAAGACTAGTCTGGCTGACGCGCGACCCACYTGACTACACAGCGAGCTGAGACTCCGGTCAAGGACTTAAAGGCTGGTGTTAGCAAGCCTAAGACATGACGTGATGGTAGATAAACATTCTCACATTTCAAACTGATATTAGTAGCACCTTAAAACAAGGTCATAGAAAAGTGAGAAAGTTATTGCCTGACAGAAGTTAGTCTTTGTAAGTACTCTGTGTGTGTAATTAGTCACAGTTTGCTCTGAGCAGTCTGTAGCCTCCACACCCTCCTGACTCCCTCATCGGTCGTATCCAAGTCCCGGAACACACCAATGTCGCCCTCCTGGGCGTATCTCCGTAGCAACGGTTCCAAGACAGTCATTGGGACACTGAAGTTCAGGTGAGGGTAGGTCACCTTGGCAGAAAAGTCTCTGGTGTTACTGGAAACCAGACCTGGAATACAATAAGGACAATCAGCCATGAGGTTTGGGTTAGAGAGAGAAGGGTCTGAAATGTGGCATTAGACACAGTACTGTTAATGAATGGCTGTCCTGTCATATTTTCTATGGTRAACCAGTGCCCCCCACTGTTAAAAAAACAGTATCACTCTTTKAAAATCTGCAGTTGCAGGCTTCTGTTCCAGCCACAGCTGTTCATCAGGGCCTTGACCCTGAATCAGGTGTTTTAGAGCAGGGCTGGAACTAAAGCCTACAAACCCAGTAGCTCTCCAAGAGTAGGGTTGGCTAACTCCATCCATGGCTTACCTAACAGCTCTCCTGATCCTGCCCGCACCACAGCGCCTCCGCTGGCCCCTGCCTGCACTGCAGCGGTTGTCTGCAGCATGACAGCCTGGCTATGACAGCCGATGGCCCTGGACAGGATGCCACTGGTCAGGGAGGGACCACAACGCTGGCCGAAAGCTCCGTAACCCACCACCACCACGTCCTCACCTACGGACCGACACGAGGAGACATCTCAAACGGCACCCTATCCCCTTCGAGATKATTTCAATATCTCAATCACATTTAGTTTATAAAGCCCTTTTACACCCAAGGTTTTTACAGTAACCCGGCTTAGTAGACCAATCAGAAGCACAATGGCAAGATGAGGTTTCCTCCTTTCAGGCAGTTTTAGAAGAACCAGACTCAGAGGAAAGGCCCATCCTCCACAGGCTGTCCTCTTGTGAAGAAAGAAAGAGTACACATAGTGGAGTTAGTGTGACAGTGACATCATGCCTACCTGGTGTAAARGATGTGGCCAAGCGTGACACGACTACCTCCGGGGGAAGGTGTCTTAGCTGCACCACGGCTACATCATAGGGAGACGATGCCTTGGTGGAGTACAGGACATCACTCACCACGGCATGAAACCTATGGGGAGGAAGAAAGGAATGTAAGTGACAGAGCCTTCACGTTGATCTGTATAATGTTGTGTGGACTACTTTCATCTTCATGCTGGTATGGAATAAATGTTACTTTTTTATGTTTGCCCTGGATTTCTCTTGTATACCAGCTTAAGTGAAACTTGAACCAACAACCCTGTATCTCCCGTACCAGGAAAGACATGACCTCTTGGCAGAGGTTGCACTACACTTGCATACACGGAGCTTCAGCATTAATGAACTTCCTATGAGATGCATACAGAATAGTAACCATTATTGGTGTTGAATCTTCAAAATCACTGAATGTTATGCGAGATGCAGATAGGTCAGGTGAGTAAAATGGCAGCATGGTCCCTGTCATTGGTGTTGAATCTTACCTGTCATTGGTGTTGAATCTCAAGGTGACAACAGGTTTTCCATTGACAACATGTCGACAGGTGACCACCAGGCGAGGACTAACCAGAACCCCAGAGCCCCAGAATTGTCCAGCGTCTACTAAGGCCACTGTGGGGTACATCTGAGTTTCAGTTTCACTCTGTAAGGCTAGAAAGAAGTCTGTGGATTCCTGTATGTGGTGGATCTCTTGGTGTGAATTGCAAATATTCACACACTGTGTGATGTTCCTCAGAATCATCTGGAYCGAGCACACAAGCGTCAGCCCAATCCACTCACTGGCTTTCCAGCACAAGGGGGACACYATCAAACCGACGAGGAGCGGTCGGTCTCCGTGGGGCACAAAAAGCCCCCCTCCCTCTGTACCGGGCAGGCAGCGGGCATCAGTGAGAATGAGAGCGTTACCTTCCCCGGACAGGTTACTGATGATACCCTTGCTTAGTGTGCCCATGAAGAGATCGGGGCAGAAGGCACCGAAGGGAGAGCCGCAGGCGAGGACCGCGCATCCTTTCCGGAGAGTGGAGCTGGTCGCCCATGGTATGGTTCCAACGTTGATGTTTGACGCTTTGGCCAAGGCTGGTACCTTTGTTGTTGTTGTATGAAAAGACAAAATACAGATTTATACTATCAGCATTAAATGGTAAGAATGAAAATACTGTAAAGAAAACACATGACTACAAGCGGGTTACACATTACCTTGAGTACAGCAAACCAGCTCAGAAACTCTGAATTCCTAACCATCTCTCCATCATCATCCTCCTCCCCACCGTAAAAACTCCACTTATCAGACGCTTTGAAGATCTTCTCGAAAGCACTCTTGAACTCCAAACAGTTGGCGAGCATCAGCAGCTGTGCTGTCGCTTGGTGCTGATGCCGCGAGGTGCTGTTGCTCTCCGCGACGGTGCATGCGCATTGGTTTGTGTCCAAATCTCGCTGTTCATGGAAGTTTAGGCTAATTTTGAGTTTTCCACTGAAACTGTCTGGTAGCAGGAACCGGTGATCTGAAGAGAAAGCGTCCTTGTCATTCATAAAGCGAGAAAAMATAAGACCATTGCAGAGCACGAGACTAGTCTGTGAGTTCAGGATGACTCCACTACAGCTTACAGGTTTCTGATCGGAAAAATACTCAGACACCGTGACCACGCAACACATTTTTTCTGTCGACTCCATTTCGTTGTCAGTAGCTGGGGTGTAAAACGAGAGTTTCTATTGGTCAAATGCAGGTAGGTCTCTCCCCGTGTCGTTCCGTTTAAGACACGTTTTGCAAAAGAATAGGCGTAATAAATACACCCCCTGGATAACTAGCTAACATGAACTTTGTGCCAATGAAGCTAATCGACTTCCACCTACCAGGAAAAAAAGTGAGTTTAAAAGTACGACAACATATTCAAYAACCTTATGATGCTGATGGCGTTGCAGAATGACATCCAGAAATATCTATCATATCCTATCATCCAACAGGCAAAATATATATGATTACTAATTTAACACAAACAAACAATATTATTACGATCTCGACCTTGTTGATGTGCACGCTAKTTCCGAATCTCCTCTCATTGGACCAGAAGGAAAAGGGGGTGTAATGATAGCTTGAATCGTTACGTGATTGGCTTTCGCTTCTCCAGCTGTTTCTGGTTTCATTGGCTAGTGCTTGGTGGTCTACTGTCACGAGCGTCAACTCAGAATAATGCTGCGTATAACAACAGATGAATAGCTACGGAAACAACCAATGTTGCCAAATTAATTGCTTTACTGTTTGCCAAATCTACATGATAAAGATGTGTAATTTTGCGCCGTCCAGAACTATATAGGCCGTCATTGTAATATGAATTTGTTCTTAATTGACTTGCCTAGTAAAGTAAAAATAGTATAGTGTGCACCTGTTATGAAACAGTGTCGGTCCTGTCCCTGACTGTATGACAAATTTCAAAGTTTGTCCAGTAACATTTCATACTATAGGAAAGGAATAACTTAGTGGGCAGTATTAGACCATCATTGAGGCAATTCCAATATCATAAATTGTAGTCCAAGGAGAACCAACAGTAAATGTGTCATAGATCATGGATTGTAGAACATAAAATGCAAAAAAAATAAAAATCACTGTGTAATGGATTGTCCAAAATATTTATTTTGATAAGAGGGCATGCAGAATAATTTCACATTATTTACAAAAAGGATAAAAAAGTACCCTCTATCTATTGCACTCACATATATTGTGTATTTCCTACAAAGCCTATATTCTTCAGTACTACAAGTACCCTCATATTATAGCTATTAGCAGCCAATAATCACCAAGTACTTATTTTACAGTAACAAAAACCATCGATACAGTAGGTACGTACTGGTAGTTGAAATGACATACATCGTCTGTGACTGACAACGTGGTTGTAYTAAAACCCTGGTATTACAAAATACTGRACCTTTGTATTACAAACAAGCATTAATAAATAAAAAGTGATAATGCACTTATAGTCACATTCATYGCATCAGTTGGTAGTGATTCAACTTGAATTGATCGATCAAAAACATTCATTTGACAACTTTGTCCTCATTGGTAAAATACTCCAGCTGTGCTTGATTGAGCTTGCCTGTTGCAATGGAACSAACAGAAAAGTCCCAGAAGTACAAAGTGTTTGAAATATTTCGAATAGTATTTGAACCCAGGCCTATATTACGTGGAAGGCAACATCAGCAATGGCGAAAAGACAACGCGGAACTGTTACACCAATAAGCACTCCTCTGTAATCAAATGCCACCGATTGAAAAATAAACCAGGGTTACGAACTGGTTCAAAGCGATGGCATGTCCTACCCTATAAGTGTAGAGGTAACGTTGCCGAACATAGAGGGGATTCCCTAACTAACTTAATCATATTAATAAGAATAATATGGTTTGACAGACATGAGGTATCCTTCAAAATGTTCACCACCAGTAAGTAACTGATAATATATAATTGAAAACTACGAAATGTGTAAACTACGAAATGTGTAAACTACYAAATGTGTAAACTATGAAATCTTGGGTTTGCAGGTTGACACTTGGCTTAGACAAGGAAGTTTGAATTCACTACATAGGGCTCAGACTACCAATTATCAATGGGTTCAACTGTTAGAGGGTTATCAAACAATCACTAGGCCTGCATATTTCAATTAGCGCAGTGTTTCCCAAACAGCACATATTTTTATTGTAGCCCCAAACAAACAAACCAGAATTGATTCAACTTGTCAATTTATCATCAAGCCCTCTGAGTTGAATGAGGTGTGCTTATCCGGMGCTACAACGAAAAATACTGAAAGTTTAACAATAAAAGTACATTTTTATTAGAAATATATTTACTTACTGAGGGCACACTCAAATGCAAAAATTACAATAAATATAGAATGCTAGCAGTTGATAGCTTTTCCAGCAGGTAGATGTGTGAGGCCTGTACTCTTGTACTCCCCATCTACAAAACAGTTGATAAACAAATACTCTTCCTTTTCACACTACTGAGCCTTGCTGGCCTGCATTACACATCAATCATAGTTACTGGAACCATGCTGGAAAGGACAATTAGAAAACAAATGATGTAGCCCACCCAGTAAGGTTCAGGTTAGCTCTATCGTGTGAATCAGGCAAAAAAGAAATAAGATGGGAGTGATATATAGATCAGTCAATGTACTGTGAGAGCCAGCGGAAACCATCTCCATATCCCTGTCTCTTCAGAACACTGCACATGAAGATCTCCATGGGCCTCAGGTTCAGCTCCTTCAGTGACACATTACCCTGAACAGAGAAACACACGCAGACAGAAGAGACAAGTAAAGATGAACCTCCATTCCAACCTTTTCCTTTGCGTTGCAGTGAATGCGAGACTACAGAGTTAGCAWAATAAACTACCATAATTAAGTGGATGCTAACTGTACTTTAAATATAKATTTGTCATCCCAATCTAGTCATTGTCAAGACTAGACCCCTCTGCCTAACTCTGTAGGCCACCACCTTGAATTGGTTTCATCGGATGTCAGTTTCTCTGGAGGCTGCTGCTTTAGAGGGTAAACCATGTGGGGTGCATTTAACAGTAAGCCTCTCTCCTCCTGCAGGTTGGCATTTATTGTAATGAATCTTGATCTGGAGGCAGCTCTGCAGAGTCATCACTAGCTATCACAGCCACAACGTTATCAAACCTAATCCTAACCTTAAATTAAGACTAGAAAGCACATTTTTGTTTTCATMAATTTTTACTATGTTGCCAATTTTGACTTTGCAGCTGGGCCATCTAACGGAAATCTCTCAGTTCTGCCTCCAGGGGAAGAATCGTGACAAACATCGACCTGCTCTCCTCCCTACCTTTCCAGTAGTGTGTCCAATGAGCCCGAACATCCCTCTGAGTGCGTCTTCACTGATGGCTTCTGGACGGTCGATCTTATTCCCCAGGATAAGTACAGGCACGTTGGAGATGGTGTCGTCTGTTAACAGCGCCTGGAAAGAGAGTGTAGAGTGCCAGTTTAATGCCCCGCTCATCAGTGAAAAGCAATGGTGTATTGGTTAGCATTTAGCCATACAATATCTACTGGMTGTAGGATAGGCTGCTTATTTACAGTTTTTCCCAATGGTTAACACACGTTTGCTGAAACTAAATCTCAGGTACACAAAACTCTAACCACAAAACAGTTAGCCATCTTCTCCAAACCCRACAGACATCTTGCWAAATGAAACACAGCAATCAAAATCATGTAATCCCTGCTCAAAATGAAACTGCATACAAATGAGACACACACACATCAAATTAATCTAATTTAGTGACAACCAAGATCACACCAATGTGACATATTCAAAACAATACTATCAGAACCTATTTCAGTGTAAAGACTTAAGTTTTTGTAGTTATATTGTTTGTGTTTACTCAAACAAGAAAGGAACACAAATGCAGGATGCGGGCTATGGTTGATAAGCTCACTCTGATGTTATGAAAGATGGCAGGGTTTTCAATCATCTGTTGTTGGATTTCCCACAGTCTTTTAGCATTATTTTCAACTACCATTTGCACAATGGCAGCCTCCTTTTAGTCTGTAAATAGACCCGTTCTACCAACGTGGTGTTCGTCTTTCAGTTCTTGATAATGGAATTTATATGTTTAAATTAATGATTAGAATATTCCACCCTGAAACCATATAATTGTATGAAATTGATTAGAATCATAAAATTATATTCTGATGATGTGTGTAGTTTTAGTCAGAATTAGGTTAAAACAATGTATCTGTATAGTGGAAACACCCAGACTGTCTGAGCAAGGCGTAGCTCAGGATTTGAACTTGTATGGGGGGGGAGGGGGGCCGAGGAAAGATACCGAGAACAGTTAGACTGTGTTTGAACCCACCTGGCAGGAACTGAGAAAACTTAGGAGGACAGGGAGGATTTCTCAAGGTTTCCCTAATCTCGGGGGAATGGAACAGCCGGCTTGATAGTGATAAACAGTGGATACAACTCACCTACTGTTCGTGTGTATGTATGTGCGTATGATATCTACTGTTTGTGTGGAAGTATGTGCGCCGCTARAAAATTGATGTCTTTGTATTGTGGACTTCAGAGTGCTCTCGTGAATAAACATTTGACTATTGTAGGCTGGGCCTCTGTCTGTTTTCATTTCAACCAGTATCTTACAAATTCTGGGTTACAGACTGAGTAGTTAATTGAAGTTCAGTTTATGAACATTGAGAACATAATTCTCTTAACAGTTCTACAAAAACAAAATTGCATACAGTACAGTAAACACTACAGTAATACAGTATACAAGATAAACATGTTACAAAGTAGTATTGCTCCCAATTTCATACATACTGTAATACATGAAACATTTACTTTGTTTCCCCTTTCAGTATGTATTGAAATCTACAGTCTTTACTGWGCTTTATGTTGTACTACTGTCAAGTAGTAAAAGTAGTAGATCCAATGTCTGCAGTACATACTGTACCTATTCTCATTTTGAAACATCCAGATGATGGATGCTACGGTGAAGCGGCTCAGATTGGGCTGCACTCTCTGCCCAGCCTCTCTCAAGGTCAAACCATGGTCGACCACATGGTCCACCACAGTCGCCAGAATTTCATCAGATATTACTCTCTTTGTTCTTAGTCTACCTCCATCTCCACCTCCACCTCCACCTCTCTCTGCCAAGTTTGCTTCCATTATTCTCCAAACACAGGAGTACTCACCTGTGGCCTTTTCATCCATACCTAAAGGTCTGATTGCAAYGTGAACATTTAGTGTTCGCACATGTGAAGAGTGAATGTGATCAATTGGTAATTTACCGTAGCTTGTTGAACAGTGTTGCTTTTCAWTTGCACACAGGAGATTTTATTTGTGAAGATTGTGCCAAAGGTAGAGAATTGTGTGTTGTGTTTGSCCAAATGTTTGTTATAGAATTGCAATCTGAGTGTAAAGCAAAACATGCCAGTAGTATTGCAGATTTGGTGTATAGTTCTGCTAAATGAGTTACAGGTTTGGTTCATTGTGCCTCATGGGKCAGTTTTAGTGTGTAAACAATTGGGAAAAACTGTAATACTACTATTTGTATTCTTTGTGGAATTGTTTGGCGATGACTTACGTACATCCAGTTCAATTTTGGCTTCTTGTAGTCTCTCATGGTCTGCCGAATCCACCATGTAGACTATACCATTTATAGCTGGGAGGTAGTTCTTCCAGATTCTCCTGGCTGTGAGTGAAAATCAAAGCAGTTTCATTGTTCACAAGTGACCTGTCACTGCCACTTAAGCCTCAGTATCACCTGAAGGTTTCAAGACTTAACCATTAGAGAAAGCACAGTGTGCATACAGTTTGAGTTCTAATGTGTACCTTGTGTGTGACCACCAAGATCAAATGTTGTGAATGTCATCCCAGCAATGGTCAGCTCTTCTGATGCTGTTGGACAGAGGCAGACAAATAGACTAGTTGAGGAACCACCAGATAAGGGTCATTCGATGAGCACACTTAAGACAACAACAGACAGCCATAAGTAAGTAAGCAAGGTGTCTGAACATCCTCCATGTCTTACTGGGGTGTAGTGTTGGCACATGCTGTCCCAGTCGGTCATCTCTGAGCATGTGCAGTAGCGTTGTTTTCCCAGCATTGTCCAAACCAAGGAACACCAGCTTCCCAGACTTCTTATATAAACCTAGAGGGAGAGACAAGAATAGAGACAGTTTATTTACCACCAGATGTAATGTAGTAAAATATGCTGATGAAAKTATGACATGGGATTGAATACCGGATCTGACCATATTATGAAACAASGCAGTTATTGGTAGAGCATGAGTGTCAAAATACAGGTACACTCAGAAATAAAGTCTCAATCTTCAGTAAGTAATTCATTTTTCTCCAGTAGTTAGTTTTAATGGTTTACATTTTAACTGTACCTAGTAACTGCAGCACACCACTGAGGCCTCTGTAGATCCAGTTAAATATAAAGGACATGTCTGTTGTCTTCACCTGAAACAGAATGGTTAGAGGTTTTAAAACAGCTTTTTTCCTGCAATCTAGAGCCATGATCATTATGCGTAATTCTATGCCGAAAACATATGCATATTTTTTTTTTTACATATCTCAGCACAGTCTTGATGGTTCTGGTGGTTCTTTTTTTTAGGAAACTAAATATGCARCTCTGCTAAAATCTGGGTAACAGATTGAAAGGAATGAGTATGAAATAAGTGTAACAGAGAATACCCTCCACACACATGATAAAATACAATTTTGTAGTGAAAATCACAAATCACACAGCGCAATAGACCTAGTCATGGCTATTTAACCTCCAATACTGAAGCTCATTTGTTCAAACTTTTTTCCCAACCCCGGATTACCTCTTTGGTATGTGTAAACTGCTCCGAGTTGTTGTGCCAAGGCGAGAAAAGTGAAGGAAAATAATAAATCCACCACAAACTGTAGGTTGGCAACTGTAGCCCGTTCACACTAACAGGGAGCTGGCTAACTGATCGAGAGGTATTCATGTCTCCAGAGACCCGACCTGGGAACCCCAGGGTCCAAAATTCCAACTTTTCCCTCTGGTCTGGGTCAGGTCTCATGTCTATTTAATGACAACTGATAGACTTGAGTGGACCCGACCACGGCTCTGCATAGCTTATAGCATATTTATTTTACGCTAATAAAGGTTCATTTATTGACTTATAGAAGGCTTAGCCAACATATAAAGATCTATTTGTTAACCAGAAGAGTAACTTGGCTGATAAACATGATTTGTTTTGTCAATCGGGTCTAGGTCTGGTTGTCGTCAGGTCCGGGTSAGATTGTCCTCGGTCATTTCAGGTCCAACTTTTTGGACACGAGAAGACCTCTAAACTGATCATAGTACTCAGACTATTTTTATGAACAAGTTGTGGCTACAGATGACATTTGATACGTCAGGGGCTGCCATGGCGCACCTGTCACTTTCTTGACWGTGTCTACTAACTTGCTGTGTGAATATTATAAAAGTGACCTTACAGGAATGCAAAAACGAATTCAAGAGTTAACCTATAGCTGCCCAGCTATGATAAAATACACGGTTATTGAGTAAGATTGGTAATTTTATTGACTAAAGACGTGCTATACATTATAACTGAAATTGTTACAATGGAACTGGCTAATTACACAGTATCCTAGCTATAKTGTTGTTGACACCATATTGCAATTCGGTCTGTGACTGAAAAGTTGCAACATCAGAGTTGCTGAATTAAACATCAATATGAAGTTAAACAACAAACCGAGTAGGCTAGGCTGAATAGTTCGCAATTAAAACAGCCCACTCCCAAATGATGAAACTCAAAACATGCTAGCCTGATTTTATGATAAACAAATYTCTACTAGATATTGATTTTCATGTAACTATGTAACTACTGAAGGTAAACATTTCAACCATTTACCTTGTGTCAGTGGTTCTAACACTCCGTACTGTTACTTTTGGTCCAGGCTTTCTCCGTGGATGACAGGTCTAAATTTGACAGTTCACCGGAAATGCGTAAGAACTGTGTCAAAATACGATCCCATACATTTCTGTAATTAGATTCTGAGACAAAGAACTCAATCTCAAATGAAAACACAGTTGATATTTTTCAAATAGAAAAATACACATGCCATCTCGAATGAGAATTTATAGTCGCACGCACAACCATGTAGGGAATTACATAATTCGGAAGCCCGCTGTGCTATAGAAAATTGCCGCTAGATGGCAATATTGTGTATTTCAACATCAGTACAGTATGCGACTGTTCTAGCAAAGTGTAACCAAATCAACCCTCATCTACATAATATGTCAGCTGGGTAACAGAGTAGAACTTTCTACAAAAGGTTGTCAACAAAGACCCAAATAAAATATTGAAATTAAACAAAATGATCATAGACATTTTTTCAACAGAAAAAGCTTTATTAAAAGACGATTGAGATGATCCTGGCATACAGTGCATGAGTAGCTATAGCTAGCACACTACCAGTGCCAGCTGTTGGACAGCACATCTCCAATGAGACCTTTGTTAAATAACAGGGAAAATGCATTTCCTAAGACATGATTTCATTTCTCTTTTTGTTCTTCTATCTCCTCTCATCTTCCGAGTGTGGAGAAGATAGTCTATTGTTTCTCAGTCAGACCCACAACCATCGACTATTATCTTCAAGTATGCTAGCTAAACAGATGAGACACTTCTGGTCCATTGAGTCTCCTTCGCAAAGTTACTTCTTCTCATAGTAGAACCATTTATCCACTGGAAATAGAAAAGCAAAAAAATATATAATCACATCATTAGATGTGTACAGGGTCAATTCCATTTCAATTCAGGCAGTTAACTGAAATTGCAATTKTCCCCACTGAGGTAAAATGTAATTGGAATCTTAGCTTACTTCCTGAATAGCAATGGAATTGACTGTCCTAAAAGAAAATATGTGTGTACAACCATGCAATCCTTCCTTATCATTCCAGGTTGGTCATAAAAGTGGGATTTTTACAATACGTCAATTAACCATCTGATAGTCAAGGCAGGGACTTACTTTTCACAATCTTAAGGTAAAATTTATTTTAAGACTTACCTGAGCAGGGGATATGATCTTCAGTTCCACAAGGGCTTGTCTAAAAAATAAAAAAATCCCCKAAAATACTAGCATTAATAAATACATCATTGGATGGTCTGACTGAGAAAAGTGTAAAGATGTATGCCAGACATGTTTGACAACACCAGAGGTTTGTAGGCAGCATGTATGTGTAGAATATTACAATCCCTGCAATGCACTTTGAATTGAAGTACTGACCCCATCAACAGAAGCAAGTTTCATCCTTGAATTGCTCTATTTTATTTGAATAGCTACWGACCGTAGTACTAACCGCAGTACTGACCGCTGCAATTAAGAGCACAGCATATAAAAGGAGACAGTTCTGAGCTGACCCTGAAGTTCTAGAACATAGTCATAAAGAAGCAGGAAGTACTGACCCTGCCTACGACAGCCTTGGCCTCGTCCGTAGAGCAGCAGAAGGGGCTGTCTCCCACCGACACACACGTGTTTTTACTGCAGGATGGGAGGAAACATCAGTCAGATATGAATTCATTCTCTAATACTGTATTCAGATGAAGGGGTTAAACCAAGGCCTCATACCTTTTAAAGTGTTAATAAATTGTTATGATAAACTGTAAGGTCTCCTCTTCTAGGAGACCTCTGTGTGTGTATTAACACCTGTTCTGAGTGTTGTGCCCTTCAGACACAATCAGAAGGCAGAAACCACCTACGTTCATACTCCTCCTGTCTGGGCCCCACCTGGCTATCTGAGGTTCTGAGAATATGACTGGTTTTCTGAGAAGGCTGCCGCAGGCCTGATGAAAACACGCCACCTGTCAGAAGATGCTTGGGACTCGTTCGACCTTGTTATGACCTATACTTGTGATGAAAGGTTTCGGTCAAACCCACTTCTGAGCTTTTAATTGCTGACAAGATGGTTGCTGCTGTCAGGGGGAGGTTAGATTTATTAAAATGCTGTTGCCAGGGAAACTCACACAGGGTCGACTGGGAGCGACTATATGAGTTACAGGATGTCTTAGACATTTTGCAGAACCTGGGGAGAGCTATCATATACTGTACTCTGTACCAACTTCTGCCTACAATTGTATTACTAAAGGAGAATTTTAATACTTAAACAAAGAGTCCGTGTTTCCTTTCCATTCCATTACATCAAACAAGTTTTTGCTTGTTGCTGTACTCAAACAGAAGTCAAATAAAYTTTCACAAATTAAGCGGCAGGGTCTACATGTTAGAATTACAGATTGGGCCTTTAAGAATGACTTCTCAGTAATGATATTAAAATGATGGGACTGTAATAAACACCAGTTTTAGAGGTACTGTACTGTAAAAGGATTGTACATTGTGTTCTCTCCTCACCAGTTGAGTCCTCCAGCATTGGTCTTTTCAGAGATAAGTGCCTTCCAGAAGCCATGGGGCTGCTCTTGATTGTCCTCCCAATTGGCAAAAGTCCTGCCAAGGGAAAGCATACAGACCGAGCAGAGGCTGTTGTCAGGGTAAGGAAACATACAGACAGAGCAGAGGCTGTTGTCAAGGGTAAGGAAACATACAGACAGAGCAGAGGCTGTTGTCAGGGTAAAGACATACAGACCGAGGCAGAGGCTGTTGTCAGGGTAAGGAAACATACAGACCGAGCAGAGGCTGTTGTCAGGGTAAGAAACATACAGACCGAGCAGAGGCTGTTGTCAGGGTAAGGAAACATACAGACCGAGCAGAGGCTGTTGTCAGGGTAAAGAAACATACAGACAGAGCAGAGGCTGTTGTCAGGGTAAGAAACATACAGACGAGCAGAGGCTGTTTGTCAGGGTAAAGAACATAAAGACCAAGCAGAGGCTGTAGTCAGGGTAAAGAAACATACAGACGAGCAGAGGCTGTTGTCCAGGGTAAGGAAACATACAGACCGAGAGCAGAGGTGTTGTCAGGGTTAAAGAACATACAGACAGAGGCAGAGGCTGTTGTCAGGGTAAGGAAACATACAGACAGAGCAGAGGCTGTTGTCAGGGTAAGGAAACATACAGACCGAGCAGAGGCTGTTGTCAGGGTAAGGAAACATACAGACAGAGCAGAGGCTGTTGTCAGGGTAAGGAAACATACAGACGAGCAGAGGCTGTTGTCAGGGTAAGGAAACATACAGACAGAGCAGAGGCTGTTGTCAGGGTAAAGAAACACATACAGACCGAGCAGAGGCTGTTGTCAGGGTAAGGAAACATACAGACCGAGCAGAGGCTGTTGTCAGGGTAAGGAAACATACAGACAGAGCAGAGGCTGTTGTCAGGGTAAGAAACATACAGACCAGAGCAGAGGCTGTTTGTCAGGGTAAGGAAACATACAGACAGAGCAGAGGCTGTTGTCAGGGTAAAGAAACATACAGACAGAGCAGAGGCTGTTGTCAGGGTAAAGAAACATACAGACCGAGCAGAGGCTGTTGTCAGGGTAGGAAACATACAGACCGAGCAGAGGCTGTTGTCAGGGAAAGAAACTTACAGACGAGAGCAGAGGCTGTTGTCAGGTAAACGAAAACATACAGACGCAGCAAGAGCTGGCTTGAAGGCTAAAGGACAACATACAGATCTCGAGCAGAGGCTGTTGTCAGGGTAAAGAAACATACAGACCGGGAGGCAGAGGGTGTTGAGGTCAAGAGACGCGATACAGACCGAGCAGAGCGGGGGTCGAGGAAAGAAACCATACAGAACGCGAGCGAGAGGGCGTTGTGTTGTCAGGGTAAGAGAACATGACAGACCGGGAGAGCAGGGCGGGGGGGCTGTTGTCAGGGTGAAGGAACATGGATACAGACCCGGCAGAGGCTGGTTGTCAGGGAGAACATAAGACAGCAGAGGTTGTGGCCAGAGAACATAGAGAGCAAGAGGCTGTTGTGCAGGGTAAAGGAAACGAGGACAGACCGAGGCAGGAGGGCTGTTTGTCAGGGTAAGAGAAACCAGTACAGAACAGGAGCCAGAGGCTGTTGTCAGGGTAAGAAAGCATCGACACGGAGCAGAAGGCTGGCTCAGGTAGGAATACACCAGCGAGGCTGTATAGGAAACCATACAGACCGAGCAGAGGCTGTGTCAAGGGGAAAGAAACATACAGACGGAGCAAGGCCTGTTGCAAGGGTAAAGAAAATAACGATCACGAGCAGAGGCTTGTTGTCAGGGTAAGAAACTACACGACCGGAGCAGAGGCTGTTGTCAGGGTAAAGAGAAACATACAGACCGAGCAGAGGCTGTTGTCAGGGTAAAGAAACATACAGGACACGAGCCAGAGGCTGTTGGAAACTAGTCAGGCAGAGACTGAGTAAGGAAACATACAGACCGAGCAGAGGCTGTTGTCCAGGGTAAAGAATACATTAACAGACCGAGCAGAGGGCTGTTGGTCCAGGTAAGAAAACATACAGAGCGCGAGGCAGAGGCGTTGTCAGGGTAAGGAGAACATAGACCGAGCAGAGGCTGTTGTCAAGGGTAGAAGAAACATACATGAGAGAACGAGCAGAGCTGTTGTTAGGGTAAAGAGAACATACAGAACCGAGAGAAGGCGTTGTCAGGGTAAAAGAGAAATAGGCAGACCGAGCCAGAGGGCGTTTGGGCGAGGGCTAAAGAAACATATCAGACCGAGGCAGAGGCTGGTTGGTCAGGGTAAAGGAAACATAAACAAACCCGAAGCAGAGCTGTTGTCAGGTATGTAAGGAGTAACCATCACCAGGAACAGCGACAGGGAGGCTGTGTGTTCAGGGTTAAAGAAACATACATGACACCAGCAAGGCTGTGTCAGGTAAAGGAAACAGACAGCCGAGCGCAGAGGACGTGTTGGTTCATGGGAAAGAAACATAACAGACGAGCAGAGGGCTGGTTGTCTAGGGTAAGAGAGGAACATAACAGTGTTGGGGGGGGGGAGGGTTTCCTAGACACAGACTAAGCCTAGTCCATGACTAAAATGCAAACTCAATGGAGAATCTCAATTGTGAGTGCTTTTTAGTCCAGGACTAGGCTGAATCTGTGTCAAGGAAACCAACCCTTTGTATTTCTGTATTATTCTGAGCCGATCACTTTAAACCCAATTTTCTTACTAGTTACTATTGAACTTCACTGAACACAGGGGCATACTATGTTGCAACAGGATAAGATCACCTTGTGGGTCTTGCAACGCTAGTGCTACTCTCTGTTCATCATATATGCATAGTCACTTTAACCATATCTACATGTACATACTACCTCAAACAGCCTGACTAACCGGTGTCTGTATGTAGCCTCGCTACTGTATATAGCCTCGCTACTGTTTTTCACTGTCTTTTAACTGTTGTTTTTATTTCTTTACTTACCTATTGTTCACCTAATACCTTTTTTTGCACTATTGGTTACTATTGGTAAGTAAGCATTTCACTGTAAGGTCTACACCTGTTGTATTCGGCGCACGTAACAAATAAACTTTGATTTGATTTGAAATGTCAGCCCTCTATTTGGCCAATGCAATCTAGCCTGGGTACCACACCGTTTCGGKATTCAACAACACTGCATTGCTACAAGGCTACGAAGGCATAACAACACGATGGCTAATGCAGAAACAGACTGGCATACAGGCTAAATTGCTATCCATGTACCTAGATTGAAAAGGCTGTTTTAGATTAGTGTAGTGCAAATGATCTGCTACAAAGTAAACAGAATGAAAATTATCTTGATGAGTGTGGAKGAAGATACTGGAACACGAGGCTTTGGCAATACCTTGCTTAATGCAACAGAAACATGGGCCACTCTGGCTCAGACAGGGCTGACACAACACAAACTCTTGTGTATTGTTGGGTTCTGAGAATATGAAATATACTTATTCATTTATAGGAGGAAGGTATATAGTGTGTGCAACTAAGCTTGGAATGTGTTGAGGGCAGGGAAATMATTATATGTGGCAGTACTGATAAGGGGAGAAACCACTGAAGGATCATATGACGTAGCTCCCTGCTCAGCAATAATGATGCAATGTTMAGRGATAAGGAGGAGACTCCACCCAAAGTGAAGTATGAATACTACCACGGGGGAAGCCATGTCTGTGTCTGAATTACAGCTGTATCGACCCTTTGGGAAGAATTAAACTTGGTTAAGCTTCTCTAGTGTCCGTGAGTTATTTACTCAAAATTAGAACCGAACAGTATGGAGTACAAGATGGATACCTTGTCTTTGAACGCTCCGTTGAAGGCGAACATGTTCTCTGGTTTCCCGTCTGGTACCTTGTACCTCCTGAACCAGTCCACTGTGGCCTCCAAGTAACCTGGCTTCAGCCTCTGGATGTCACTGATGTCTGAGGTACACATGATAAGGAGACAGGTGAGAGGATGACTGTGGCAATAGGAATAGAAAACAATAGCTCAATCATTGCATTCTTCACTTGAGCAATCATATTCTAGTACTACTACTTGCAGTGACTGGACCAATGGGCAGCATTAAGGAGTGGCCTGTTGTATTAGGGATTATCAGTTTAGCCCACATCCAGCTCCTCCGGTGGTTACCGTTCAGGTCCTTAGCTTCAGGGTCCTCCACGTTGATGGCCATGACTTTCCAGTCAGTCTCCCCCTCGTCGATCATGGCCAAAACCCCCAGTACCTTCACCTTGATCACTTCACCACGCGAACACACCTGGAGAGGAGACAGGGATGTGATCAGTACAACATAGAGAAGTAGGATATTGGTATGGGGATAGGTCAATTTCAATGATAGTATGTCAAATATAGATCACATGCCTGAGGAAAGTTAATTTCATCAGACACCCACACATGAAGCTCACACCACAAATTCACTACAGACAGCTGATGGAGTAACAAAACAGCCAAATTGTTACCAACATACTTTTCAATATTGGACACTTAGCTTAGGTGACAAAAAGCTGCTTTGAATGACACCTGAAGCAAGTAAGAATGTCAGAGAGTGAATGGAATAAACTAGATCAGCTCTAAAGGTTTAATGATTATAGGATAAAGAACAAGTGCTGTACCTTGGTACCGATTTCACAGACATCAATTGGGTCGTTGTCACCACAGCAGCCAGTGTCTCCATCTTTGTGCCCGGGGTCCTCCCATGTCTATCAAGAAAGAGAAATATCACTGTCAAAAAAAGATTGAGATACTTAGTTCATATCACTACAGAGAAATTGGCAATCAATGCCAACTCAGTTCTAGGTGATCAATGAATTCAGTTAGACACGGATAGCGTAGTCTACATTGTCAGACCATATGTAGCTTGATACCAGGTTAGTGACTGTCTGGTGGCAGGTTAGTGACTGTCTGGTGACAGGTTAGTGACTGTCTGGTGGCAGAGTTAGTGACGTCGGTGCAGGTTAGTTGACTGTCTGGTGGCAGGTTAGTGACTGTCTGGTGGCAGGTTAGTGACTGTCTGGTGGCAGGTTAGTGACTGTCTGGTGGCAGGTTAGTGACTGTCTGATGGCAGGTTAGTGACTGTCTGGTGGCAGGTTAGTGACTGTCTGGTGGCAGGTTAGTGACTGTCTGACCTGAGGTATTGCTCCATAGTTCCAGATGTAGCCTTTGTGGGGGAAAACGTTGGCGACGTAACGCAGGTTCCCCTTCTTCACATCCTGCTTGATCGGATTCAGGGGGTCTTTGGTCGCAATCTGGAAGTAGCAAAGCCAAACATTATTAAATGTGCTTCCATCGTCTTGAAAAACAATCTGGCTCTAATGGCCACACGTACTCTTAAATCTCCACCCAGTACAGCCAGAATAAGACTGGCCACCCCTCGGAGCCTGGTTCCTCTCTAGGTTTCTTCCCAGGTTCCTGCCTTCAAGACTGTGTTTCTACCTCTGCATTGCTTGCTCTCTTTTTGGCTGGGTATCTGTAAAGCACATTTTATTTCACCTTTATTTAACCTGGTAGGGTATTTGAGAACAAGTTCTCATTTACAACTGCGACCTGGCCAAGATAAAGCAAAGCAGTTTGACACATACAACAACACAGAGTTACACATGGAATAAACAAACATACAGTCAATAATACAGTAGAAAAAGTCTATATACAGTGTGTGCAAATGAGGTCGGATAAGGGAGGTAAGGCAATAAATAGGCRATGGTGGCGAAGTAATAACAATATAGCAATTAAACACTGGAATGATAGATGTGCAGAAGATGAATGTGCAAGTAGAGATACTGGGGTACAAAGGAGCAAGATAAATAAATAAATACAGTATGGGGATGAGGTAGTTGGACTGCACATTGTGACTGCTGATGTAAAAAGGTCTTTATGAAATAAATTTGATGCCTTATTTTGCCTACCTCTTGACTAGCCAGGGGCCAGATTCCCAGACAAAGATTAAGCTTAGTCGAGGATTTTTCAAACGCATGCTCAATGGAGAATCTCTATTGAAATAACTAAAAAGCTAATGGACAAGGCCTAATCGGGATCCAGGAAACCGCCCCTAGATCGTAAAAGCCAGACTAATCTGGCTAAATAAAGGCTGAGTTGTTCTGATTAGTGACAAATGGATACAGGTAAGTAGGTTTGCATTATTATATTAGGCTTATAGACTAAGACCTGGTATATTACTGTAAAAGTAAAGTTAGTAGGAGAAGGAGAAGGATCTCCGCATGGCCTAGAGCACAACGTACACACCAGAGTTAGGCTCAATTCGAAATGAAGGCAGTCAAATCAGGAAGTATACAAAAATTCTAATTCAAATTGAAAAAAGGGCATTTATTTTCAATGACTCCTCAATAAAGTTTTTTAAAATCTGAATTTAAAATTCAAATCACTTCCTGAATTGACTGCATTCAATTCGAATAGAGCCCAACCCTAGTACACACAACAAGTGTCACGCCCTGGCCTTAGTTATCTTTGTTTTCTTTATTATTTTAGTTAGGTCAGGGTGTGACATGGGGGATGTATGTGTTTTTATTGTCTAGGTTTTTTGTATGTTATGGTGCTGTGGCTTATGTGGTTAAAGTGTCTAGTCTAGGTGTATGTATGTCTATGGTTGCCTAGATTGGTTCTCAATTAGAGACAGCTGTCTATCGTTGTCTCTGATTGGAACCATATTTAGGCAGCCATATTCATTAGTAGTTCGTGGGTGATTGTCTATGTTTAGTGTCGCACTATTTGTTATATAGCTTCACGTTCGTTTTTGTTTGTATATGTTTGTCAGTATTCTTCGTTAATTTAATATGTATTCATTTCACGCTGCGCCTTGGTCCTCTCCTCTTCCACCATACGACGATCGTGACAACAAGGTTGTTCTTTGCACCCTGCACATGGAAATACGCCACTGACTTTATGTGGTATGCCGGTCACGTTTTCACATACTGTGTATTTTTTAAAAACTGGCTCATTAAATCAATCAATCAAGGTGAACCTACCTCCATCTTTGAGTTGGTCCATCTTGTACTTCAACAACACGTGGAAAATGTTCTGAAAGAGAGAGAAAGCAATAAATCATTCTGCTTTTTCGTGTGCCTGTGTCACATACACTACATTCTCATTCCAAAATCAGTTGGTCCCCCTTTGCTGCTAGAACAGCCTCCACTCTTTTGGGAAGGCTTTCCACCAGATGTTGGAACATTTCTGCAGGGACTTGCTTCCAGTTAGCCACAAGAGCATTAGGGCCGGGCACCAATGTTGAGCGATTAGGCCTGGCTCACAGTCGGTGTTTCCAATTCATCCCAAAGGAGTTTGTGGTTTAGTCAGGGCTCTGTGCAGGCCACTTAAGTTCTTCTAAACAGATTTCAACAAACCATTTTTGTATGGACCTTGCTTTGTGCATGGGGGCATTGTCATGCTAAACAGGAAAGGGCCTTCCCCAAACTGTTGCCACAAAGTTTGAAGCACAGAATCGTCTAGAATGTCATTGTATGCTGTAGCGTTAAGATTTCCCTTCACTGGAACTAAGGGCCCAAACCATGAAAAACAGCCCAGACCATTATCCTTCTCCACCAAACTTTAGTTGGCACTATGCATTGGGGCAGGTAGCGTTCTCATGGCATCTGACCAACCCAGACTTGTCCTTTGGACTGCCAGATTGTGCTGCGTGATTCAGATTGTGCTGCGTGAGTCCAATGGCGGCGAGCTTTACACCACTCCAGCCGATGCTTGGCATTGCGCATGGTGATCTTAGGCTTGTGTGCGGCTGCTCGTCCATGGAAACTAATTTCATGAATCTCCCGACAAATAGTTATTGTGCTGACGTTGGAACTCGGTAGTGAGTGTTGCAAACGAGAACAGATGATTTTAATGCACTTCAGCACTTGGCGTCTCATTCTGTGAGCTTGTGTGGCCTACCACTTTGTTTTCTGAGCCATTGTTGCTCCTAGACGTTTCCATTTCACAATTACAGCACTTACAGTTGACTGGGCAGCTCTAGCAGGGCAAAAATTTGAAGAAATGACTCCTATGACGGTGCCACGTTGAAAGTCACTGAGCTCTTCAGTAAGGCCATTCTAAAGCCAATTATTTCCTATGGAGATAGCATAGCTGTGTGCTCGATTTTATACACCTGTCAGCAACGGTGTGGCTGAAATAGCTGAATCCACTAATTTGAAGGGGTGTTCAAATGTACATATGTGTGAGATATATATATATATATATATCTATCTATGTGTGTGTGTGTGTGTATATATATATACAGTGGGGAGAACAAGTATTTGATACACTGCCGATTTGCAGGTTTTCCTACTTACAAAGCATGTAGAGGTCTGTAATTTTTATCATAGGTACACTTCAACTGTGAGAGACGGAATCTAAAACAAAAATCCAGAAAATCACATTGTATGATTTTTAAGTAATTAATTTGCATTTTATTGCATGACATAAGTATTGATCACCTACCAACCAGTAGAATTCCGGCTCTCACAGACCTGTTAGTTTTTCTTTAAGAAGCCCTCCTGTTCTCCACTCATTACCGTATTAACTGCACCTGTTTGAACTCGTTACCTGTATAAAAGACACCTGTCCGGACACTCAATCAAACAGACTCAACCTCTCCACAATGGCCAAGACCAGAGAGTCGTGTAGACATCAGGGTTAAAATTGTAGACCTGCACAAGGCTGGATGGGCTACAGGACAAAGGCAAGCAGCTTGGTGAGAAGGCACAAACTTGTGCGCAATTATTCGAAAATGAAGAAGTTCAAATGACGGTCAATCACCCTCGGTCTGGGGCTCCATGCAAGATCTCACCTCGTGGGGCATCAATGATCATGAGGAAGGTGAGGGATCAGCCCAGAATTATACGCAGGACTGTGTCAATGACCTGAAGAGAGCTGGGACCACAGTCTCAAAGAAACCATTAGTAACACACTACGCCGTCATGGATTAAAATCCTGCAGCGCACACAAGGTCCCCCTGCTCAAGCCAGCGCGTGTCCAGGCCCGTCTGAAGTCATGTGGTCTGATGACACAAAAATAGAGCTTTTTGGTCTAAACTCGACTCGCCGTGTTTGGAGGAAGAAGAAGGATGAGTACAACCCCAAGAACACCATCCCAACCGTGAAGCATGGAGTGGGAAACATCATTCTTTGGGGATGCTTTTCTGCAAAGGGGACAGGACGACTGCACCGTATTGAGGGGAGGATGGATGGGGCCATGTATCGCGAGATCTTGCCCAACAACCTCCTTCCCTCAGTAAGAGCATTGAAGATGGGTCGTGGCTGGGTCTTCCAGCATGACAACGACCCGAAACACCACGCCAGGCAACTAAGGAGTGGCTCCGTAAGAAGCATCTCAAGGTCCTGAGTGGCCTAGCCAGTCTCAGACCTGAACCCAATAGAAAATCTTTGGAGGGAGCTGAAAGTCCGTATTGCCCCGCGACACAGCCGAAACCTGAAGGATCTGGGAAGGTCTGTATGGAGGAGTGGGCCAAAATCCCTGCTGCAGTGTGTGCAAACCTGGTCAAGAACTACAGGAAACGTATGATCTCTGTAATTGCAAACAAAGGTTTCTGTACCAAATATTAAGTTCTGCTTTTCTGATGTATCAAATACTTATGTCATGCAATAAAATGTAAATTAATTACTTAAAAATCATACAATGTGGATTTTCTGGATTTTTTTTAGATTCCGTCTCTCACAGTTGAAGTGTACCTATGATACAAATTACAGACCTCTACATGCTTTGTAAGTAGGAAAACCTGCAAAATCGGCAGTGTATCAAATACTTTTTCTCCCCACTGTATACACACACACATATATATATACATACATATATACTTTTGTGTAATAATATATTTATATACATACACACATATAGTTATAATATATATATACTTTTGTGTAAAATATATTTAAATACACAAAAGTATATACACACTACCGGTCAAAAGCTTTAGAACACCTACTCATTCAAGGGTTTTTCTTTATTTTTACTATTTTCTACATTGCAGAATAATAGTGGACATCAAAACTATGAAATAACACATATGGAATCATGTAGGATCCAACAAAAGTGTTAAACAAACTCTTTTAGAACACCTACTCTTGGTCTTCCATTCCCGTGGCGGTCCTCATGAGCCAGTTTCACCATGGAGCTTGATCGTTTTTGCGACTGCACTTGAAGAAACGTTCAAAGTTCTTGACATTTTCCATATTGACTGACCTTCATGTTTTAAAWGTAATGATGGACTGTCGTTTCTCTTTGCTTATTTGAGTTGTTCTTGCCATAATATGGACTTGGTCTTTTACCAAATAGGGATATCTTCTGTATACCCCCTACCTTGTCACAACACAACTGATTGGCTCAAAAGCATTAAGAAGGAAAGAAATTCCACAAATTAACTTTTAAGAAGGCACACCAGTTAATTGAAATGCATTCCAGGTGACTACATAATGAAGCTGGTTGAGAGAATGCCAAGATTGTGCAAAGCTGTCATTAAGGCAAAGGGCYGCTATTTGAAGAATCTCAAATATAACATATATTTWGATTTTTTTTGGTTACTACATGATTACATATTTGTTATTTCATAGTTTTGATGTCTTCACTATTATTCTACAATGTAGAAAATAAGAAAGATTTACAAAAAAAAKCTTGAATGAGTAGGTGTTCMAAAACTTTTGACCGGTAGTGTATCATAATATCAATATACCCAGTTATAATTTATATATGACTATGGATGAGTTGGAGGAAACGAAAGGCCATCCAACTGGGATATATTGTTCCAGTGAGATAAGATAACAGGAAATCCAGAATTACTGCATAATGACCGAAGAGTTCAGTGTTGGAGGGGTAAAGACCATTGCTTTGACAAACAGACTATGACCTTGCTAGTGCTACTCCTACTCTCCCACACGCATAATACATTAAAGCTATTCTGACCACAAGGTTTCACCATGGAATCAAAAGTTTAACTTAGTGGGCGTCTTTCTATGAAGAAACAGTTGAATAGATATCCCATCTACATTCAGTGTGTGTTATTGTGTAATGGGGTGTTGTAGCGGCATAAAGGTGACATACTTTACCTGGCTCTCATCAGCGTACATGGGTATGTCATGGAATGGGGAGACATACTTTCCATCAGCATTTTCTACAGAGAACAGACAATAACATACAAGTAAATTAATCTATATGAATTCAATCACTTTGACTGCATCCCTTTTGATTTAAACAAAAACATTTGCATGCATGTTTGCCCATGGAAGAAGTGGTCTGAAAGTGACTTTTTGGATCTGAATACCAAAACATTCAGGAGATAAGAGGTGCTCAAAGTTGACCCATTTTGCATACCCCACCATACCATGAGTACATTCARGTCTTCTTCACTGGAAAAGATAAACGGTTGAGATTTATATAATTGAAATGCTTAAACACAGGGTTGTCAAACTATTTTATAATTTATTGAAAGAAAAGTTGAAAAATTGTTTGACAATCCTGTTTTTAACTTTTCAATGATATCAAATCTCAACCGTTTATCTTTTCCAGTGATGAAGACGCGAATGTACTCATGTTGGGGTATGCAAAATGGGTCAACTTTGAGCACCTCTTATCTCCTGAATGTTTTGGTATTCAGATCCAAAAAGTCACTTTCAGACCATTTCTTCKATGGGAAAACATGTATAGAATTATTTTGTTTTTTTTACCTTTACAAAAAGGTYCAATATACAGAAATCGCTCRGCTTGTTTTTTCACATAAACTGAAATTAGGCAATGTAGAGAATAATTGCACCATCTAAACAGCTGTGAAATATCTTTCAATAACCAAAAATATTGTATTTTCAGCTGTTTGAAGCTAGTGAGTTGCCTAGTTAAATAAAGGTTAAATAAATAAAATAAAGTGTACAAAACCAAAAGTAAAAGATGCAAAAATGAAACGTAAGAACAGGAAGCATAGAAATAGCACACGTAGAACAGAACTAGCATAAGTGTGCCGATTAAGCTCACCAAAATCTTAGTTTAGACATTTAATATATACAGCCCTAATTGTCTTTTTTTTAAGTGGACAATCTGTCATTAAGTTTTATGACTTTACTTACAAAGATATGTGAAAAGCCCGAGCTGGGCTTAATGGGTACCTATTACCCAACCACTTCTTAAACTTGCTTCCAATGAGAATGACAGACCTATAACTATGTGAATTTGTCTGGGTTGCCCAAAGCAGCTTTAACYTCAATTATCTAAAATATGCATAAACTCAGATTTTTTACATTTCCGCACGTTGTAGCTTAGACCCTACCTTACATCATCTGAGGTTTTTGTGTTGTGCCTGCCATCGTTTGAGACAACATGCTCTTGAATACAGGGTGGGTGTCATTTCAATCATAGAAATMGAATTCATAGAATGGACCTATCCCTTCAMACCACTGCAATTTAGCTTACACACCATTGAAATTTAAAGTTGCAATATGTAACTTTTTGGGCTACTGACCAAATTCACATTMAAATGTTATAGATCTGTCATTCTCATTGAACGCAATTCTAAGAAGCGGTAGGTCTGTTCTATGTGCTTTATTTCTATACTCCCRGGTCTTAAATGTAGTTTTTGCGTCTTTTTTTGCTTCTTTTACTTTCAGTTTTGTACATCAGCTTCAAACAGCTGAAAATACAATATTTTTTTTAATGGAAAATATATTTCACAGCAGTTTACAAGGTACAATGATTCTCTACAATATACTCTCATGTTTTGTCACAAACTGAAATTAGGCAAACTATTATTATTTTAGCAACCACGAAATGGCGGCACTATTTCTGCATAGTGTAACATTTAACTTTAATTTAAAGATAACTTCTAATTACTACAACAAAGATGGCCGCCCGTCCACCCACTGTCGAATGTCAACATAAATGGCCATCCATAGCAACGGCTCCGCTTGGCTTGGGCTGGTAGCTTAGTGGTTAGAGCGTTGGGCCAGTAACCAAAAGGTTGCTGGATCGAATCCCCGAGCTGACAAGGTAAAAATCTGTCGTGTTCTGCCCCTGAMCAAGGCAGTTAACATACCGTTCCCCCGGTGCTGAAGARGTGGATGTTGATTAAGGCAGCCCCCCCGCACCTCTCTGATTCAGAGGGGTTGGGTTAAATGCYGAAGACACATTTCAGTTGTACAACTGACTAGGTATCCCCCTTTCCTTTATTTACTCACTGAGTCAGAGCTGCCATGACCGGAGTGCATGCAGAGCAAGCTACCTGTGCACAGGGAGCGAGTGACCGAGAGAGGAGCAGCTAATGGATTTATTAATGGAGGAAGTGGTCCCGTGTGGCTCAGTTGGTAGAGCATGGCGCTTGCAACGCCAGGGTTGTGGGTTCATTCCCCACGGGGGGACCAGGATGAATATGTATGAACTTTCCAATTTGTAAGTCGCTCTGGATAAGAGCGTCTGCTAAATGACTTAAATGTAAATGTAAATGAAATTATTTCTGATTTCGGGCAATCGGGCCTGAATGTTGTCGGCATAGGTAGTGCTCAGGCTTAAAATTCATGCCCACGAAGGGCTCTGGTGTAAATGTAATCAACCTCTCTTACACATTAATAACARGTATTCATAATGCAACCCCCAGAGTAATAGACATCAGGGTTCAATCACAAAGGCTGCACTGTATGCAACAAATATGAAAAACTGCTGCATCACATTCAATATGAACAAGGATACATTCAGCCTAACTGGTTAAATGAGAAACACCTTTGACAGCTCTTGAAGCCTCATCTTAGAAACTGGGCGTAACCCACACAGTTTAGAAACTGAATTCTCTAAATTGCTGGTGTGGTAGTCCTTTCAAAAGATGGTAATGTTAACCATATACAGTCATTTCACGAAGCTGTCTGCCGCCCAAGGGCAATGCCCTGACTCTCCAACTATTTACTTTCATATGACATCAAAATAATTTCAAAAGGRTAAAAATACACTTATTGTACACTGTTTTAACCGGCTTTATCACAGTTGCAGCAGACAGTATTTTCCAGTGACAACACGTTTCTGGCAGCCTTCTTCCTTTATGCTACATCTACACACAGGTGTTCGGAGACGCAGATTGATAATTACCACAGGTGGTCCCTCTGTCTTCATTAAACATGCGCTGTAACATGGAGATATGGATATGTGGGAAAACTAACCCTATAAAAGGTGTGTATCAATTTAACCTATTGTTTTTGTATTTATTATTTCTCATAAGGTCCGTATGCTTCCAAAACCATACTYCAAYCTATACGTGTTAATGTTCAGAGCAAGTATCAGGGCTCTTAACAAAACTCCCCATACAGATGATGTCTTCGTCCAATGACTTGTGTAATGTATGGAACAGATAGTCATGATCAAGGGCAAGGAGCCAGCTGTGGTCGATACATTCAGCTGAGAACCCAAGACAGGGAAGCTGAAAGCCCCTGGKCTTGGGCCCACTTGGGTTCTCGAGAGCTACTTGTGTGGTATCCCAACAACACTAGTTTATATCAGAAATACCACATCTGCAGAATTAATCTAATAAACACTTAACATCGGAATTAATTGGATCCTGATACCAAGTCAAATTAAAGTACAGCAAGTTCGATAGAAGCATACGTCAGCCAACCGGCAAAACTGGTCCATTCAATTACTAGTTTGTCAGCTCAAATCAATCAATGTGGGGCAAAGGCCAAGCGATGGTACACGCCTATAATTATAAATCCACGATACTAGGTGACAATATGTGAAATCTAGCTACACTTGAACGTAGCATTAGATAGGACTATAAAAACAATGCGAAAGCAATGAATAAAAGTGACACGTGGGAGGTCGGGGCCCGATCCCAGTAGCAAACCGGCGAACCACAATGGACACGATTATAGCAAGCTAATAAGCTAAACTAATATGTTCATTAAAAAGTGAACCATACTTACTGAAAAACAAACGATAGCTCAATGTATTGGGGTTCCCCCTCTCTTCGACTGTGAAGCTCATATTTAATCTGTGTTGGTTTCTTGCGGAAGCTGCGGTGATGGTTAATGCACTTTGAGTGTTCAAAAGAAYTCCACCCAGAACTACACTGCACATGCGCATTTCTAGGCCGAGAGCTTGGAAAGTGCAGCAACTGCGCATAACGAATAAACATATCGCGTTGAAGATTACGTATGCATACTGATACTGTCTGTTGTTCATTCTAAGAATTTCTTGTTTTTGCAAACCAGCTGAATGTAAGGCAGGTCTCCAACCCATTCTACTGTACATGTTCTTGAATATGGGAGATATCATMATATTAATCCGCTAAAACGATGTCCTGCTATATATAGTTTGTTAGAGTAGATAATGTGCTACGTGTAAACGGTAAAGCACAATATCCCTCAACCTACATCAAATAACATTTTTTTTTATGTTATTTTTTTCTAAACACGTGTAGTGGGTCTCTTCCATTAGCCCTTAGTTATTATTCCAAAGACAGTACCATACGGTTTGAAGCAGAGATCAATATATAATGACGATATGTTCATGTCTCCGCCCTAACAATGGGAGTCGTTGTCATAAACTGTGTTCGAATACTCATACTAACCGTACAATTTGTGACATAAATTGAGTATGTAGTATGTTTATAAGTCATAGTATGGATATAGTTAGTATGCCAAAGGTTCCCGGATGTCGTACTAGATTCGCCAAAATACGAAGCATACAAGCGACGGACACTATTTCCGTGCTTTTAGGGCCCATAATGCAATTCTCCAGAAAATGGGCGTGGCTTTACAACGGTTTCAGATTTGAAGAAAATTGTGGAAAATATGCAGACGAAGTCTGACGAGAGCAATAGAAATTCGTTGCTTAAATTATGATAAATGTTACGAACATGTTGAGCAATGTAATAAAGTAATGACTTTTCAAATAAGTTACACTTTGTTGGCTGACAATTTGTTAGCTACTCTATCCTTACAAACCYCATAGCATATCATTACAGCATTATGTTGTGTTAGCTACCTACTGTAACGTTAGTTGGCTACTAATACATTGAACTTGCCAGTATATATACTTTGTGCAATCTAACAAACTACCCAACTTTTAGTGACTTGATTATTCACATCATTCATAGTTTATCTAAGTGGTATAGTCGTTTGAGTGAGTTTGTAAATTATCTCTAGCTATCTACTCGGTAAATTCATCAGTTATTCTATGCTATGCCAGCACTCACTCTCGTGCTGGCATAGCATAGAATAACTGATGAATTTACCGCTCAACTCCAGTTGAATGTGGCGTGTCAGTAATCGTCTGCAAAAAAGCGTAATTCAATTGTTGCCAGCAGCACCGTTACAGTCACCAACACTCTGGATAACATGAAAACTGCCTAACCAGCTCTGCTAGGCAGAGTAAACTGGTCAGAATGAGGTGTWCTCTCATTTGTGTCTGGAAGTAGCTAGCAAGTTCACTTGGGTGCTTGACTGCCGTTGCGAGGTCAGATCGCTTTCATCTACCCTGCTCGGATCATCCCTACTCCTTGGCCAGAGCATCCAGTGTGCGACAATATGACAACGCCCTGAATTTAAACGCACAGAGCACACCCTGGCACCCCAGATTGAATTTACGAACACACCCTAAATCTAGCTAGTAATTTGTTAATATGCTAGCAAGAGGTTGTATAGCAACAGCATCAACTTCTGATAGACAGGCGAAGCGCTAGTATGCTCAACTGAAAGGTTACCGTTCGTTTACAGTACACWAAAATTWACTTGTAGTATATACTCATTAAGTATACAGTATGTTAGTATGGGTATTCYAACACAGCTAAAGACTGTAAAAATAGTTTGTTGTCCCAGCAAGCGACAAGGTCTGCTTAACCCATAAACGCATTGGGAGATTTTTGACAGATTTCGGCGCAACCATCTCGCTTTGCCTCTTCCTCTCTGTTTGAAAACTGTGATTATTCTTTATCGTTTGTCATTGCATAATAGCTCCACCAGGCGACAGCGGGTCTAGTCTTCCACGACGTCATATCCGGTCTCCTTGTGTTGTTGTTCTTCCTGCCTGGCGGAGGGAGTGGGGCTGTGCTGACGGCTGGGAGGACGAGAGGAGCCACAAGAAAAACTTGGGAAGAGATAAGAGAGAAAGAGAAAAGGCCGTGGGTTCCACCGTCCGTCGGGTTAGGCATCAACCACCTACAGATTACAACACCGTCTGACCAGTCACTAAACCGGGGGTGAAATGTCGTCGTCTACCAGTCGTCAGTTTAGCGAGAGCAGGGTCATTCCGACRAGGACGGTGTTGATAAACGATACAACGCAGCTACCTCATGACTATTGCACCACCCCAGGAGGCACTTTATTTTCGACCACTCCGGGAGGTAAAAGCAACACAAATGTATAAATTGCATATTATTGCTTGTTTGTCCCGCCCCTGCCGTCCCGTTTGGCAATGTGATTGGTTAGTGTTCAACAGCAMTGATATGAATCATGGTGGCTGCCTACATAACAATGCAATAGATTATTTATTGTAGAGGAGGCTGGTGGGAGGAGATATAGGAGGACGGGCTCATTGTAATAGCTGGAATGGATAATGGAACTGTATCGAASTCATCAAACATATATTCCATTCAAATCAAATGTATTTATATAGCCCTTCTTACATCAGCTGATATATCAAAGTGCTGTACAGAAACCCAGRCTAAAACCCCAAACAGCAAGCAATGCAGGTGTAGAAGCACCTGCATTCCTGCCATTACATTGAGCCCACCCTCCTAAAGCGCTTCCCACCAGTCGCCTCTGATTTATTGATTTATGCTCGATTGTGTCATTTGTCATTTTCAATAATTAGTCATGTTTTGAGCTAGTCTCTATTAAAAATAGATATGTCCATTTTATATATTATATAATAATTAACAGATTGCATTTTGCTCCCCCGTCGCCTACTGGTTTTGCATACTGGAAAGATTTGCCTCCTCCTGCGCGCCACTGTTCTGGTTCAGTGCAGTTAGAAAGCCGTAGTTGCACCACTGATATTTAAAATGAAAAGGCACTGCAAAATAAAATATTGGATCAATTAGGTTGTGCTGTTACATTTGTAAATTGTTTCATGTCCGATGTTGTCATTTCACTTTGCCTGTAAGAATCACGATGATCATGATGATTAGGCTTCGCTGTATCGCAGCCTCTGGGAGAATCTTTAAAAGGATCGGACCCATTTTTAAAATTTTTGCCTGAAATGACATACCCAAATCTAACTGCCTTAGCTCAGGACCTGAAGCAAGGATTGCATATTCTTGATACCATTTAAAAGGAAAAACTTTGAAGTTTGTGGAAATGTGAAATTAATGTAGGAAATGTAACGCATTAGATCTGGTAAAAGATAATACAAAGAAAAAAGTTTTTTGTTTGTTTGCTCCATATCTTTGAAATGCAAGAGAAAGTCCATAATGTATTATTCCAGCCCAGGCGCAATTTAGATTTGGTCCACTAGATGGCAGCAGTGTATGTGCAAAGGTTTAGACCGATTCAATGAACCATTGCATATCTGTTCAAAATGTTGTATCAAGACTGCRAKAATGTGCCTACTTGGTTTATTAATACATTTTAAAGTTCATAATTGTGCACTCTCCTCAAATAATAGCATGGTATTATTTCACTGTAATAGCTACTGTAAATTAGATAGACATATTAATCTAACTGCACTATGTCATGGGATTTATTTTTGTTACTTATGTAACAGTTTAGCTTTCGTCTGTCCCCTCGCRCCGACCCGAGCTCGAACCAGGGACCCTCTGCACACATCAACAGTCACCCTCGAAGCATCGTTACCCATAGCTCCACAAAAGCCGCGGCCCTTGCAGAGCAAGGGGAACAACTACTTCAGGTCTCAGAGCGAGTGACGTCACCGATTGAAACACTATTAACGCGCACCACCGCTAACTAGCTAGCCATTTCACATCGGTTACACTTACAACCTCATGCTAATCACATTAGCCTACGTTAGCTCAACCGCACCGTAGAGGTTGCTCATGCTCTCTGGCCTCCTTCTCAAAACCAATTGGAGGAGAAGGTCAGAGGGGAGGGACCTCTGGCTTTCTCATCCAGTGGGTTTTGAGGAAGAAGTGAGGACTATGCAATTGAGATCTCCCACTGACCCAGAGTAGCCTTCCATCAGCCTACGAAAGGTTCCACCGTTGTACAAAACTGCATATCTGGTAGCTCGCAAGTAGATACTGAGAAATAATCAGTAGGCCTAATGTTACATGATTAAATCTGTGAAATAATTTCTCCCCCAAACTCTTTACAGGCATTTAACACCATTCTGCATTTTTGACATCTATTTTCCCAACATCAATCACTTAAGTCACATTGTTAAAATGTTTTCATWCAGTCACAAAAGTAACAGTCCATGGCTGAGCCCTATATGTGAGTGCACCGTGGCTGCTTTGTGGTTAAAACAAAATTTGTATAAGTACTGAAAAGCTTGGTTCTGGTGACTTTTTAAAAGGAAAAAACWKAAATTTAAATAATATTTCCAACCCCAGAAATTAGCTCAATAACGTATTGGGAAAATTATTATAGTATACAGGATGCAATTTCTTTCTGAAATAAAACATTTATCTTGACAAAATTAAGAGGGGAACATTTGACTGAACATGAATTAGAGCCAACAAAATCATGTTCATCACAAAAGGAGGGRGTTGGAAATCTCTTTCCAGGTTCTTACAAAAACCTAGTTCTTCATRAGGCATCCATATATAGGTGGGGGGTGAAAGGTCCTATATATAGGGGCTGTACTCAGTGACATCCCTTCCTGAAACAGGAGGTAAAAAAATGTATAACAGAGGTTCACAATATTAACATTCAATGTATTAAAATATATGATCATACACAAGGAATGTGATCAATATTTACAGTAATATACATACAATATTCAATTAGGATAAAAGCAAATAAAAACTATAATTTGGACATTTTGAAACTATAAAAACAGTTTCAAGTCAAACTCCTAGTTAAGGCCAAGAGGAGGGTGTGCTGAGCCTGTGGATCCAGAAAGAATCCCTTTGAAGAAGTTTCKTCTCAATGTCCCRGCCCCTGCGTGACATCTTGGCCATTTCTATTCCAATGTATCTCAGAGAACTAATAGGATGTCCAGCTTGTATGAACAGCAATGAACAGCAACCGGATTGTTTCTCACCTGCCCGTATATTGCTGCTGTGCTCAGTGATCCGTGTCTTAAGGCTTCTATGGGTTTTCTCTATGTAAGACAGACCACAATGACATTTCAACATGTAAATAACATTGGTGGACATGTAGATAATCAGGCCTTTGATCTTAAATCTTTGTCCTGTGCYGGGGTGGGRAAATTAGTTGCATTTGTAAGTGTGGCCAATGTGCTCAATGCAGCTTCATTTGTAATTTCCCTCCGAAACCTTGTCCAAGCAAGTTTCCCTTTTCTCTGGTGGGTAATCAGATTTAACCACCATGTCTCTCACCTTTGGTTTTTAAAAGACCATACGTGAGGGATATAAAAAAAATGGGTTTCAATCAAAGCTGTCATCAAGGCAAAGTGTGACTACTTTGTAGAATCTCAAATATAAAATATACTTTGATTTGTTTAACACTTTTTTGGTTACTACATGATTCCATAAGTGTTATTTCATAGTTTTGAAGTCTTCACTATTATTCTACAATGTAGAAAATAGTAAAAATAAAGAAAAAACCTGGAATGAGTAGGGTGTGTCCAAACCTTTGACTTGTACTCTATATATATATATATGGAGCAATTTAGCAAGTAAGATGTGTTATCTGTAACGGTTATGATAAATTAGGCATTGTTGTGCACTGTTGGTGTACAGATAGATACTGTAATTTGCAACAAAAACAAATCTGGCATTGTGTTTTTAAAATGTTTATTTTTTTTGAGTACTGGAGTTCAATATAATTTATTGTGGTAGAACTTAAGTAAAATAATTGTGTTCTATTCATAAATATCGATTCCCCCTGTGTAGAATTGCATGAAATTGTGAAAAATGTAAATAATAATTGTGCACCACCACTTTGACAGCCATGCCAAGGCAGTGTTGCTCATAACATACGTCATCTTTTGTTTAAAATGGGTCTTTAAATATATATAGAGCTAAACCGGTTTATGCTCTTGCCCTTTTTATTCACAGATGTGTGTATTTGTGTTCTGTGACTGTCATCACCCATTGTAATGATGACAGGACGAAATGTGCAAGATTAATGAAATTTGACCTTGATTGGCTTGTATTTGCACTGCTACACAGTTCTACACTATTGCATGTTGATTGACGGTAAATTGAAGAAAACAACAATGACTGTTATAGATGTAATATAATCAACATATTATTATCCATATGGTGTATCAMTTCTCTAAAGCAGGTTTGTAATACATATGTTGTCACCTTATTTCTATACAGTCAACGGTTGGAACTAATATGTCAATGATGTTACTAAATAATCACTCTCCTCCATCGTAGGGACCCGGATCATCTACGACCGTAAGTTCCTGTTGGACAGGCGTAACTCCCCCATCGCCCAGACCCCCCCGGCTCACCTGCCCATCATCCCCGGGGTGACCAGCCTCAACGTCCTGACCGAGAACGGGAGGAACGAGGTCAACAACCGCATCAAACCCAACAACAGTCATGGCAAGACAGCCACCGGTCAGTAGGCTACTATTACACAGAGAAGTATTGTTAGAATATATATCGMGCAGGTTTCCCAGACACAGATTAAGCCTAGTCTTGAACAAAGAAGCAACCAAGAAACTCCATTGAAAGTGCTCTTTAGCCCAGGACTAGGTTAATCTGGGTTCAGAAAACCATCCATACATGTACCTCTATGGAGCTGCTACTACTAGCCATTTTAATATTAGAATAACTATCACATTACACATTTAGTAATGACAGGATGCATTTGAAAGTTCAGGCACGGTCAAACTTTGGTATGACTTAATTATGTTATCGATCGGAGAGGGGGAAAAAGGTGCTCGTACATTGATAAGCACAACCAATGGAGGGCATTAACGATACGTAATAAAAGAAGACGGCATTAACGATACGTAATAAAAGAAAGACGACATTAACGATACGTAATAAAAGAAAGACGCATTAACGTACGTATAAAGAAAGACGGCATTAACGATACGTAATAAAAGAAGGACGGCATTAACGTACGTAATAAAGAAAGACGCATTAACGATACGTAATAAAAGAAAGACGGCATTAACATACGTAATAAAAGAAAGACGACATTAACGATACGTAATAAAAGAAAGACGGCATTAACGATACGTAATAAAAGAAAGACGACATTAACGATACGTAATAAAAGAAAGACGCATTAACGATACGTAATAAAAGAAAGACGATTAACGATACGTAATAAAAGAAAACGGCATTAACGATAACGTAATAAAAGAAAGACGGCATTAACGATACGTAATAAAGAAAGAGACATTAACGATACGTAATAAAAGAAAGACGGCATTAACGATACGTAATAAAAGAAAGACGACATTAACGATACGTAATAAAAGAAGGACGGCACTTCTTCCAGCCTATTTCACACCGTAGCCTCCTGAATTTGCAAGATGATCTTCTTTCATGTTGATTCAAATGTGTCACTGACTTGCCCATGGATTGATGGTCCAGCATTTTCCCAATTAATATTTTGTTGTTCGGCTAGCCATGTGCAACATGTACGGCTAGCCATGTGCAACATGTACGGCTAGCCATGTGCAACATGTACGGCTAGCCATGTGCAACATGTACGGCTAGCCATGTGCAACATGTATGGGCAGTTACAAGCCTGCTGGAGGTAGTGCCAGCTGCGTGATCAATGTCCACCTTCATAACATGGATGAAGCCTGAGCTGGAATGTGGCTGGCTAGCTTTATAAAAGCCTAAGTAGGTCTAGCTTCCATCGTAGTATAGAGTACAATGCTTTGGAGTACACTGTTGGTTACATTTTATTTGTGTTCTTGTGTTTAAAGGTGAGGACGCTCAGTTCGAGATGGACATCTAACCACCTCTGAGGAACCTCAACGGAACAACAGAAGAAGGAACTAACCTTGTACCTGTGCTGTGCACCAGTGGCTTGGCTTGTAGAAACCAATGTTGTGAGCCCTCACGTCACTCATGGCAGCCATCTTCTTTAGCTCTCTGTCTCGCCGTCGCTGGGTGTGATGTATGTAAACCATGCAGATAAACTATACCATATAATACGGTGGCTCTGTTTCAATGTCCATGCTAGGATACCACTTAGAATGAAGCAATGTATTTGACATGTATTCCCCTAAGTGGTATAGTAGTGGGATATTGGAATGCAGTCTCCATGTACTGTAGCCAACTCTTCTATGGCTTGACAACGAAACTACACAGAGGCGTTGGCTACAGTACAAACCAACTGGGCTACCAGGCTATGGCCAACCCTGAGACCTAGTGGGAGACTGCTGGTCTATTCGAACAGGTCTCAGGGTTACAACTGGCATATTTGTATGTACTTCAGCAACACAGCAAGAGAAAGGGTCTGAAACCAAGGCAACCAGAGATATTCTTACCCATTAACTAAATGTAGATGCCCAAGTCAATGCAGTAATCTAAGATGTCCATTCTGTATCTGTACTACCAGAGCACACTGTAAACAAAGCCTTCTTTACCACTTCAGACTTTTTATAATGGGGCCCAGGAAACTGTGCAACATTTACTACTTGTACTACTTTGTAGAGCAAAGTACCGGCCTTAGAATCTTCAGTCAAAAGGATTGATATAAACAAATAGTTTGGTTTACATTTTCWTTTCTTTTTTAAATGACTGAATATGCTCCAAGGTCTCATAGCTGCCCGTTTTGTAGTTCATTAGGTTACCAACAATTAAATTAATATGGACGATGTGACCAATTATTTTTTTTCTTCTTCAGATTAGCTGAGAATTTCATCGTCATTCCAAGCCTTGAATTATCCATCACCAATACAAATCTGATGTTATGTTGTGTTTTGGGTCTTTCTGGTAAAGGATTTTATGAAGATTGGGCTTTTGGTTTGTGGTGATGATTTGATAGATTTGCAAATGGAAGGAGCAAATTAATTGATACATTACTTACAAGATTACAAGACAATAGTTAGGTTTAAACAGTCTGATATTTGCTGCATTTGAATGAACAACATAAACTGTTAAAGAACACTGAGATTTATTAGAAAATGAGACAGGAAAAAGTTTGAAAACGTGAATCGTTTCCAACCATTTTTCTATGCATTTTATTACATACATTACTTCTATCTTGACATTTAACTTTTTTCAATGTCAAATACCAAATGGACATGAAAGGAAGAGCTGAGACCATTTTTTCATCAGACGTTGATACTGTATTACAGACATCCCCCGTTTAGGTAATAGACRATTTCCACCGTCTTTCTTACCTTAATCTCTTCTTTCAGTCTACTGTGCTAAGTGTCTCCACCCCATGCCTTACACATTACATACCAAGATAAAAGGTTGCAATGGAGTTCCTTGTCTACTGATTCAAATGACCCTCAACCAGAAAATAGTTATATTTTAAACAGACTTTTATGTTTGTATTTAGCACTTGAAAATAKATATTTTTTTAAACAGTTTTATTTTGTTATTCAGATTTTTTTTTTTTTTTTCAGCAGCTAAGACTATGGGCTTTCTAAAAGGGGAGGCTTTGAATCATGGCCATTATTGTTTTGGATGATCCTTACTGTTACCATAACTAAAACTGTTAGCAATTAAACCACATTTTCATTCCATCTCTGGGTCATCTCTTATTCAGATTATATATATTTWAAAAATGATGATATATTAAATGCAATTATTGGATTTGATTGGAGGAGAGAAACTGTTATTTGGCTTTATGAGAAATTATGAAATCCCAGTCTATTAATGTGGAAAATGTTTATAGTGTTAAACATARGGAGCGATTGTATCCATTTTGAATTGCACATGTTTCTGTTGGATTAGGATTGTATCTTTTTGTTTTGAAGTYGGCCTGCAGCAATTGTTTTATGGGAAACCAGCTTGAGACCAGTTTGGTTCTACATGGAGGGCTTTTTACATTGTTTTTTMTTTCGTAAAAAAGATTTGAAACAGYAAACCTKACTTCTGTTCCGATTTGAAATAKATTTATTTTCAGAGAAATGCCAATGCCATTGGACACTGTTACAGCAAGATCAATAAAGTTCCTTGAAGATTATGCTATTCTCTATTTTGTCTTTACTTCAAACAGTTACATGGAGAAATCACACGTGTTTTACATGTTGAAATCACATGTGGTTTTACATGGTTGAAATCACACGTGGTTTTACATGGTTGAAATCACATGTTTTTACATGGTTGAAATCACACAGTGTTTTACATGGTTGAAATCACATGTGTTTACATGGTTGAAATCACACGTGGTTTTACATGGTTGAAATCACACGTGGTTGTACATGGTTGAAATCACATTGATAACAAAGGAAGATTACTTTATTGTCCAATGTCCAACAGAAATGTGTCTTCTGCTTTATCCCATTCCCATAAATACAGTGCCTTGCAAGAGTATTTAGATCTCTTGAACTTATTTACATTTTCTTGTGTTATTAAGATGGGATTAAAATTGATTAAATTGTATCTTTTTGGTCAAAATACTCATGTAAAAGTGGAAGAATTACATATATATATATAATATATATTTAAGATTGATAAATTAAATAACTAAAAAATGTGTTGTGGCATACAGCTCCCTGAGTCAATACATGTTCAACTCCTTTGGCAGCGATTAAAGCTGTGATTCATCTTGAGTAAGTCTAAGAGCTTTCCACACCTGGATTGTGCAATATTAGCCCATWATTTTTTTTCATAATTTTTCAAACACTGTCAAGATATTGGGGATCATGGCTAGACAGCAATMTTGGATCCTTGCTATAGAGTTTCAAGCAGATTTAACTCAAAACTGTAATTTGGCCACTCAGGAACATTCACTGTGTTCTTGGTAAGCAACTTCAGTGTAGATTTGGCCTTGAGTTGTAGGTTATTGTCCTGCTGAAAGGTGAATTCCTCTCCCAGTGTCTGGTGTAAAGCAGACTGAAGCATGTTTTCCTCTAGGATTTTGKCTGTGCRTAGCTCCATCCCGTTTCTTTTTGTCCTGGAAAAACTCCCCAGTATTTGCCGATGTCAAGCGTACCCATACCATGATGCAGCCACCACCATGCTTGAAAATAAAGAGGCAGTTACTCAGTGATGTGTTGTGTTAGATTTGCCCCAAACATAAGACTGTATTTATGCCAAAAAGTGTATTACTTTGCCGTGTTTTTTTTCTTCCCAGTAATAATTTTGTGCCTTGTTGCATACATGATGCATGTTTTTGAATATTTGTGTTCTGTATATTTGTGTTCTTTTCACTCTGTAATTTAAGTCATTATTGTGGAGTCACTACAATGTTGTTGGTCCATCCTCAGTTTTCTCCCATCACAGCCATTGAACTTTGTAACTGTTTTAAAATTACCAATGGCCTCATGGTAACATCCCTGAGTGTTTCATTCCTGTCCTGCAGCTCAGTTCTGAAGGACGACTGTATCTTTGTGTGTGGGTGATTTAATACATAATCCACAGCATAATTAACTTGACCATGCTTAAAGAGATATTCAATGTCGGATTTGTTATTGTTGCCCATCTACCAATCACTGCCCTTCTTTATGAGGCTTTCAAAAAGCTCCCTTGTCTTTGTAGTTGAATCTGTGCTTGAAATTCAATACTTGACTGAGGGACCTTACGGATGTACAGTATGTATGGGGACAGAGTAGTAGTCATTCAAAAAGTCCATGTAACTTATTATGTGATTTGCTAAGCCAAATTRTACTCCTGAACTAAGTTAGACTTGCCTAAACAAATGGTCTGAATACATATTCAACGACCATATTTGAGTTCTCATTTTTATTCCATCTTTTAAAAAATATATACATTTTTATTCCACTTTGACAGAGTATTATGAGTACATTGTTGACAAAAAATGACAATMAAATCAATTTGAATCCCACTTTGTAACAAAAAAAATTGAAGAAATCCAAGGGGGAATATATATCTTTGCATGGTTCGAGCAGGTGCTGGAGGTGAAAGTGTACGCAGRATGTTCAATAAAAAGAAAAGAGAATCCACGTATACTGCAATCTATTTTCCCAAGTGTGTTTAATGTCACGCTTGGATGCACTGCACACATTGAAGAGTCTTCTTTTTTTGTTGATCACAGTTAGAGAGAATCTTCTCTCTATTCTAGATCATTCTCCTGTCACATGTTCCTGATTCTATAATATTTGTAATAACAGTCATGCAACACAACATCCTTTTTTAACCCTGGCCCTTGACTGGTTATAGAGGCCTGCTATGACACCATGAGGCTATTGGTTCCTCTTACTCTGCCCAAGGGTTGGTTATTGAAGAGCCCTGGTGTAGGATATTTTTTTGATCACTAGGTGGTGTGCAATGTCAAGTGTTTGAAGTACAGCAGATCCAAATGATGAGGTTTGTGCGTGCATGCGTCTGTTTTATGTAGCTGTGTGCATGTGTAAAGGACGTCACGCTTCTTGCTTAAGTTTACCATATGCTTCCCAGTGGAAACAATTTGCGCATATATTATGACGCCATTTTGTGACGTTTTTGTTTGTTTAGGTGGTCGGCAGCTGTTCGAGCATTTTCTTCTTGTGGCTTGTCGAAGTTCGGTAGCCGAAGTCAAAAATGGCAAAAAAGTCTAAATTAATTACAGATTTCTTGAGTTCTTTTTATTTTGAGGAAGTGTACTGGCTATGTTGTTGATATGGCGTCTCAAGAGGGACAAACAATAATATTGCCACTTTGTAATAGTTTTTCAAGCGAAGGTATTTTAAGGGAGTATGCGAGCATAGATATTCACTTCGCCTAGCTGAGTTCAGATAGGAGCAAACCTGAACCTACTGTATGTATGCAGACGCCTTTCGCYAGTACCTCTTCCTCCRGATTCGGCRCACACAAGGCTKAAACCCCGACCTCTYCCTCGCTAGCACACGTGACCGCCCTCCTAAGGCCCCTTACTAGTCAGCCCCACACGTAAAGCTAGCTATGCACAACTGTAGATCCGGGTCACTGCACAACTATAAAGGACCTCACGCTGCTTGCTTAGCGAGTACCACTTCCTCCTGATTTGGCTCACACTGAGGTTCGAACCCAGGWCCTCTGCCTTGCTAGCATGCGTGACCGCCCTCCTGAAGGGTCTGACCAGTCTAAAGATGTGAACACCTGCATCATTCCGATTTTTTCAACTGATTAGTGAAGARAAAATCTGCGCACCGGAACAAAGTTGTCACATCCCACAGTCTGTTGACAGACACTACGATTATGCAATTGGGCCCAAGGGGGTGTAGTATATTGGCCAATATACCACGCCTAATGCTGCATRTATAACCAATTGGGAAAGTGMTATTTACCATATATGACTGGGAAAAATCCATTTGAATGCCCCTCCAACACTTAATTACAAGTGGGAAATTAATCTCTGATTTCTCTCAAATGCTGACCTCTGACATCACCTACTAACGAAATTATCRCGATAACAGCATGTTCTGAAGTTAAACGTAACAAAAAATATATATTTATAAAAAGCAATCAATAGTATGGTTTTTGAACACTATAACACTATAATTTGTTTACAAGCATGTTGACCATTAGCCAATTGGCGTTTCTCAACGAGTTCAAAGCATGTGAATGKAGCCAACTGGTAATTACGACTTCAAAGCGGGTAATTACCAACTTCCCAATTGGTTATGGACGCAGTATAAGGGCTGTTCTTATGCAAAACGCAAAGCAGAGTGCCTGGATACAGTCTTTAGCAGTGGTATATTGGCCATATATCACAAACCCCTGAGGTGCCTTATTGCCATTATAAACTGGTTACCAACTTAAATTGAATTGTAAACAAGAAGTTTTGCTTCATACCATGGTATATTGTCTGATATAGACACGACTGGAATGCTGTTTCAGCCAATCAGCATCCAGGACCCAAACTACCCGGTTGATAACTGGCAAGTAAGATACCTGGTATTATCTTACCAGTTAATAATACCAGTCATCTTAACAAGATACTGTATTAGTAGCAGCGCATTTTTGTTTTGGCACATTCTTCTGCTTTACAATACCTACAGCAGGGGTGTCGAACTAACTTTGCACCGGGTGCTGCCTTCGGTCTTCACCAGGTCTGGAGTGGCGCACTGACAATTGGTTATATATCCTTGGCATCAAAATTTGCCAAAAATAGTCCTCTATCCATCGTTTTCTGATATATATACATGTATATATATATATATAAAAAATATATATATATTTTTGTCCCCAATTGGTAGTTACAATCTTGTCTCATCACTGCAACTCTCCTTCAGACTTGGGAGAGGCGAAGGTCGAGAGCCGTGCATCCTCCGAAATATGACCCTGCCAAGCCGCACTGCTTCCTGACACACTGCTCGCTTAACCCGGAAGCCAGCCWCCCCAATGTGTCTGAGGAAACACTGTCCAACTGACGACCGAAGCCAGCTTGCAGGATCGAGCCCGAGGCTGTGTTGGTGCCTCTACACTGCAATGCAGTGCTTTAGARTGCTGCGCCACTCGGGAGGCCCTGTTTTTGGAATTTTCAATTCTCCCTAACCGTCTATCTTTTATTTTGGTGATTATTGCTGCGTTCACGTGCTAGTCGGAACTAGGAAACAGTGGGCTGTTAAGCTCCAGCCTATTCCTCTCTTTGGATTGGTGTATACATCTCGTTATTTAAAAACTTTTTTGAATATTCAATGAGGGGTGTTGACGTCAACCACTTGTATTCCATGGAGAGGGAGATGCTTTGCTAGCCTCATGAATATGCATAGACCGTCTCAAATTTCAACAGGGACAACTCAGATATTTAAAAAATCTCAAAGTCACGGGCATCACACTTATAAACTGAGTATACCAAACATTAATAACACCTTCCTAATATTAAATTGCACCCCTTTTTGCCCTTAGAACAGCCTCAATCTGTTGTTGCATGGACTCCACAAGATGTTGAAAGTTTTCCACAGGGATGCTGGCCCATGTTGACGCCATTGCTTCCCACTGTTGTGCCAAGTTCATCCTTATCATTTATCGCCCTCCAGGTTCCCTTGGAGAGTTCATCAATGAGCTTGACGCCCTGATAAGTTCCTTTCCTGAGGATGGCTCACCTCTCACAGTTCTGGGTGACTTTAACCTCCCCACGTCTACCTTTGACTCATTCCTCTCTGCCTCCNCCAACACTTAATTACAAGTGGGAAATTAATCTCTGATTTCTCTCAAATGCTGACCTCTGACATCACCTACTAACGAAATTATCCCGATAACAGCATGTTCTGAAGTTAAACGTAACAAAAAATATATATTTATAAAAAGCAATCAATAGTATGGTTTTTGAACACTATAACACTATAATTTGTTTACAAGCATGTTGACCATTAGCCAATTGGCGTTTCTCAACGAGTTCAAAGCATGTGAATGKAGCCAACTGGTAATTACGACTTCAAAGCGGGTAATTACCAACTTCCCAATTGGTTATGGACGCAGTATAAGGGCTGTTCTTATGCAAAACGCAAAGCAGAGTGCCTGGATACAGTCTTTAGCAGTGGTATATTGGCCATATATCACAAACCCCTGAGGTGCCTTATTGCCATTATAAACTGGTTACCAACTTAAATTGAATTGTAAACAAGAAGTTTTGCTTCATACCATGGTATATTGTCTGATATAGACACGACTGGAATGCTGTTTCAGCCAATCAGCATCCAGGACCCAAACTACCCGGTTGATAACTGGCAAGTAAGATACCTGGTATTATCTTACCAGTTAATAATACCAGTCATCTTAACAAGATACTGTATTAGTAGCAGCGCATTTTTGTTTTGGCACATTCTTCTGCTTTACAATACCTACAGCAGGGGTGTCGAACTAACTTTGCACCGGGTGCTGCCTTCGGTCTTCACCAGGTCTGGAGTGGCGCACTGACAATTGGTTATATATCCTTGGCATCAAAATTTGCCAAAAATAGTCCTCTATCCATCGTTTTCTGATATATATACATGTATATATATATATATAAAAAATATATATATATTTTTGTCCCCAATTGGTAGTTACAATCTTGTCTCATCACTGCAACTCTCCTTCAGACTTGGGAGAGGCGAAGGTCGAGAGCCGTGCATCCTCCGAAATATGACCCTGCCAAGCCGCACTGCTTCCTGACACACTGCTCGCTTAACCCGGAAGCCAGCCWCCCCAATGTGTCTGAGGAAACACTGTCCAACTGACGACCGAAGCCAGCTTGCAGGATCGAGCCCGAGGCTGTGTTGGTGCCTCTACACTGCAATGCAGTGCTTTAGARTGCTGCGCCACTCGGGAGGCCCTGTTTTTGGAATTTTCAATTCTCCCTAACCGTCTATCTTTTATTTTGGTGATTATTGCTGCGTTCACGTGCTAGTCGGAACTAGGAAACAGTGGGCTGTTAAGCTCCAGCCTATTCCTCTCTTTGGATTGGTGTATACATCTCGTTATTTAAAAACTTTTTTGAATATTCAATGAGGGGTGTTGACGTCAACCACTTGTATTCCATGGAGAGGGAGATGCTTTGCTAGCCTCATGAATATGCATAGACCGTCTCAAATTTCAACAGGGACAACTCAGATATTTAAAAAATCTCAAAGTCACGGGCATCACACTTATAAACTGAGTATACCAAACATTAATAACACCTTCCTAATATTAAATTGCACCCCTTTTTGCCCTTAGAACAGCCTCAATTTGTTGTGGCATGGACTCCACAAGATGTTGAAAGTTTTCCACAGGGATGCTGGCCCATGTTGACGCCATTGCTTCCCACTGTTGTGCCAAGTTGGTTGCATGACCTTTGGGTGGTGGACCATTCTTCATACACACGGGAAACTGTTGAGCGTGAAAATCACAGCAGTGTTGCAGTTCTTGATACAAACTTTTTCCCCTGGCACCTACTACCATACACCATTCAAAGGTACTTAAATATTTGTCTTGCTTATTCACCCTCTGAATGGCACACATACTCGTTATATATCTCAATTCTGTCAAGGCTTAAAAAMTATTATTTAWCCTGTCTCCTCCCCTTCATCTACARMGATTGAAGTGTATTTAACAAGTGACATCAATAAGGGATCATAGCTTTCACYTGGATTCACCTGGTCAGTTTATGTCATGGAAAGAGTAGATGTTCTTAATGTTTTGTATACGCAGTGTATATCAGTACACTTGTAACAACCTAAGCATTACTAAACTTCTATTAGCCACGTATCAAAATAGCAATTCATTTTCATCTTGACTAAATTCGACGCTCATTGCCCCCAATACAAAAACTCCTSACTAGCTTAATTTTCAATGAGCTTAACGTTGACAGATTTGGGGCGTAAACCCAGCGTCTCGCTTCACCTCTTCCTCTCTGGTTCCGGCTAGCACGTCAAGAAACAAGCTGGACACACCGTTTCCACTTGGTTTTAGTCAAGTCAAGTCAAGTATACTGAGTTCGTATCCCTACATGGGCCATATGTTTGACACTCCTCTTCTACAGTATGTGTACACACCGGCAAGACAAGTGCATTTGCCTGTTTTTGAGAGATACTCATGGTTCCTTCTCCAGTCAGCATGGCTCCACTAATTGCTTTTGTGATAAATCTCATTACCCATCAGTGGGTTAATAAAACACTTAGAAGAAGCACTTCTCCTCACACTAATATTCTTTACAGGGACTTAATCACGTCTGAAACAGATCTGGGTTCGGATACTATTTGAAATATGTTTGAAATACTTTATCTGGGCTTGATTGAGCTAGCCTGGCTCAATGGACCTGATAAAATAGTTATAAAAGTGCAAACTCTGCCCATCTGGGACCCAAGGCAGATTTAGAGTAAATGCTAAAGGTGTTTGAAAAGATTTCAAACAGTATTTGAACATGCTTTCCACAGGGAATCAGTATAATCATGTCTGAAACATTATCTTCCTTCATGTTGAACTCAGTTATTTTACACAAAAGCTTCTCGTATGTTATTGATTGTGTTACGAAACCCATAACTAGCCTTAATATATTGTTGCATTCTCTATGGCTAGGAGTGCTAGGCCTAGCTACATGTCACCTGAATGAATGTGTGTATTAATGAGAGAAATCAGCGTTTGAAGACCGTGTTGGATGTACATTTGCCCAGGGAGACAGCATTCTTTCCTTGGTCCAGTGCCATCTCTGTCTCTCCTGACCTCGTGCTCGGCCAGTTCAAACAGATTATTATTTGTTCAGATGGGGACGAAACATAAATATGTACAAAAAGGAAAAATACAAAAGGTATGCCCAAACTAAAGACAGAAAAACTAACAAATGGCCTCATGGCCACCAAATCAACCCAGCATCCTCATGGCTTGCCAGCCGGGACGCTGACTCAGAATCACCCTAATTGGCAGCACCTGATGTGCTTATCAACCAGGCTTAACATCTGGAAAAGGTTGCTACTGCCCCCCGGGGGAATGGAGTGTGGAAGTGTGACCTGGATAGTGTGTTGTTCTATGCCCTAACACTAACCTTCCCCCCAATCATAACAATTTTCATTTTAATATGTTGTTAACCATTTTATAAAAGCTYTAAGGCAAGCGAGTCCGTGCTATATTTTGAAAATAGTCACAGGTAAATYGGTTGACTTGCCCACCGCTGTGTGTCGGGCCGAACAACGGCATTTACCTGTGACTATATCATGATGTATCATTGCCTCTTAATAGCCTTCTTAATTAGCCTACTTAGCTCAGATCTGTCTTGTTTTTAACCAAGACAATGAAGGCCATTTTGATTAAATGTTTGAAGACAGGAAGTCTTGTTTAAGAATAGAGCCTCAAAGTTGTGATGTTAAATTTTGTAATTACACCGAGTAATTACACCGAGTCTTATCTGAGAATATGGAGCTCATTTTGATTGATGTTTGATGACAGGAAGTTACAAACTTTTTAATTGTAACTTTCCACTACGTAGGAGAGAGTTGAGCCAAAGCGGTAAGTTAAGCCAGCCTTGTTTCTAGGAAGCCATACACAAAATTAATCAATTGACCAAAAATTTAAGAGGTCATCATTTCATGGAGTCTGTGAAGAAAGAAACTACATGAAAAAAGTATTTCTCATCAAGTCAATTTTATTCATTGTGTTAGATGCTTGTATCAACATGGAAAACTGATTGGATTTGCAAGAAGTTTAGTATTTTTCTCACCCAACTCTTTAAAAAGTTGTTAGTAGTTACTGTCTTGTCTCATCGCTACATCTCCAGCCATGCGTCCTCTGAAACACAACCCAACCAAGCCGCATGGTTTCTTAACARAGCGCGCATCCAACCCGGAAGCCAGCCTCACCAATGTGTCGGAGGAAACACCGTACACCTAGGGACCTGGTCAGCGTGCACTGCGCCCGGCCCGCCACAGGAGTCGCTAGTGCGTGATGAGACAAGGATATCCCTGCCGGCCAAACCCTCCCGACGCTAGGCCAATTGTGCGCCGCCCCATGGGCCTCCCTGTCACGAACCAGAGTCTCTGGTGGCACAGCTAGCACTGTGATGCAGTGCCTTAGACCACTGCGCCACCCGGGAGCCCACATCACCCAACTTTTAACCTGAATCCAATGACAGGGTGACATTTTTTTTGATTTCACGTTGAATTCACGTCAGTTGACAACCAAATGTAAATCAAAACTAGACATTGAACTGACGTCTGTGCCAGTGGGTGGCCTACGTTAAAAGTGTTAAGAAAGATACAAAGTGTTTGTTAGGCGTAAAGCCTGTTTAAAAAGATGCTTAAAATGATTAGAACACAAAAAGCGATTGTGATTGTGTTGAATTGGGTTTGGGAATACAGATAGACAAGGTTTTAAAATGGTAGTGGTAATATTTAATTCACTACAAAAATGTGTAGGCAGCTTCACTTACTCATACTTCACTTACCCTGTCCCGTGGGACAGGGTAAAGAGACCACTTTTTTGGACAAGCTATGTTTTTAAAACTGTAATGTTTACATTAATTTGATTTTTTCCAGGGATACACAACATTCTGAAATATATTTACATATATTTGTTAGAAAGAATACTTAATTTCCCTTGACAGAGTGATGCTCAATGTAAAAAAAATGGCTCAATTTACCCCACTGTCCCTTACTCGGCCTGTTTCTTCTTCTACATCCTCTGACAATAACAAGATGGTCAACATTGTGTGTGTGTGTGGGTGTGTCTATACAACACCTGAAGTCCATTGAGCCAATCAGAAACTGTCCTTTTCTGATTCATCCTTAGTTGAAAAGACATAGGGAGAATGAAGCTTTACACAAGACTGGCTTTGTCAGGGTCAACCTTTAAGTAGTTTTTCCAATAAGCATCGGATAGCCTAATGTATGTACTGCCACAACACGATACCTGTTCCTTTGATTGTTGTCTCCATTCAGTGTTTTCTATGGAACAGAGTAGTTGTAATATCCTATAGAACAGAGAAGTTGGTTATATCCTATAGAACAGAGTAGTTGGTAATATCCTATAGAACAGAGTAGTTGATAATATCCTATGAAACAGAGTATTTTGTGGTATGTTATAGAACAGAGTATTTGGTAATATCCTATAGAACAGAGTATTTGGTAATATCCTATAGAACAGAGTAGTTGGTGATATACTATAGAACAGAGTAGTTGGTAATATCCTATAGAACAGAGTAGTTGGTAAGATACTATAGAACAGAGTAGTTGGTAGTATACTATGAAACAAGAGTAGTTTGGTAATATCCTATCAGAACAAAGTAGTTGGTAATATCCTATAGAAAAAGTAGTTGGTAATATCTATAGAAAGAGAAGTTGGTAATATCCTATAGAACAGAGTAGTTGGTAATATCCTATAGAACAGAGTAGTTGATAATATCCTATAGAACAGAGTATTTCGTGTATGTTATAGAACAGAGTATTTGGTAATATCCTATAGAACAGAGGTTGGTGATATACTATAGAACAGAGTAGTTGGTAAATATCCTATAGAACAGAGTAGTTGCGTAAGATACTATAGAACAGAGTAGTTGGTAGTATACCAAAGAACAGAGTAGTTGGTAATATCCTATAGAACAGAGTAGTTGGTAATATCCTACAGAAACAAAGTAGTTGGTAAATATCCTATAGAACAAAGTAGTTGGTAATATCCTATAGAACAAGTAGTTGGTAGTATACTATAGAACAGAGTCGTTGGTTATATCCTATAGAACAGAGTAGTTTGTAATATACTATAGAACAGAGTATTTGTAAATATACTATAGACCAGAGTAGTTGGTGATATACTATAGAACAGAGTAGTTGGTCATATCCTGTAGAACAGAGTACGTAGTTGGTAATGTCCTATAGAACAGAGTAGTTGGTAATATATAATAGAACAGAGTAGTTGGTAATATATATAGAACAGAGTAGTTGGTTATATACTATAGAACAGAGTAGTTGGTTATATCTATAGAACAGAGTAGTTGGTGATATACCTATAGAACAGAGTAGTTGGTAATATCCTATAGAACAGAGTAGTTGGTAATATCCTATAGAACAGAGTATTTGGTAATATACTATAGAACAGAGTAGTTGGTAATATCCTATAGAAGAGTAGTTGGTTATATTTATAGAACAGAGTAGTTGGTAATATCTATAGAACAGAGTAGTTGGTTATATCTTATAGAACAGAGTAGTTGGTAATCCCTACAGAACAGAGTACGTAGTTGGTAATATCCTATTGAACAGAGTAGTTGGTAAATATCATATAGAACAGAGTAGTTTGTTTATATACTATAGAACAGAAGTAGTTGTTTATATACTATAGAACAGAGTAGTTGATAATATCCTATAGACAGGTAGTTGATAATACCTATGCAGAGTATTGGTTGTATGTTATAGAACAGAGTATTTGGTAATATCCTATAGAACAGAGTATTTGGTAATATCTATAGAACAGAGTGTTGGTTATATACTATAGAACGGAGTACTTGGTAAAATCCTATAGAACAGAGTAGTTGGTTATATCTTGTAGAACAGAGTAGTTGGTTATATCTATAGAACAGAGTAGTTGGTAATATACTATAGAACAAGAGTAGTTGGTAAATCATATAAAGACAGAGTATTGTTGTATGCTATAGAACAGAGTATTTGGTAATCCTATAGAAAAGAGTAGTTGGTAATATCTAGAGAACAGAGTATTTGGTAATATCCTAGAGAACAAAGTAGTTGGTTATATCTTGTAGAGCAGAGTGTTGGTTATATCTATAGAACAGAGTAGTTGGTAATATACTATAGAAAGAGTAGTTGGTAATATCATATAGAACAGAGTAGTTGATAATATCCTATAGAACAGAGTTGTTGGTAATATCCTATTGAACAGAGTCGTTGGTAATATCCTATAGAACAGAGTAGTTGGTAGTAACTATAGAACAGAGTGTTGGTAATATCCTATAGAACAGAGTAGTTGGAGTATACTATAGAACAGAGTCGTTGGTAATATCCTATAGAACAGAGTCGTTGGTAATATCCTATAGAACAGAGTAGTTGGTAGTATAGCTATAGAACAGAGTCGTTGGTTATATCCTATAGAACAGAGTAGTTTGTAATATACTAATAGACAGAGTATTTGGTAATATCGTATAGACCAGAGTAGTTGGTGATATACTAATGAACAGAGTAGTTGGTCATATCCTGTAGAACAGAGTACGTAGTTGGTAATGTCCTATAGAACAGAGTAGTTGGTATATATAATAGAACAGAGTAGTTGGTAATATCATATAGAACAGAGTAGTTGGTTATATACTATATAACAGAGTAGTTTGCGTTATATACTATAGAAACAGAGTAGTTGGTTGTATGTTATAGAACAGAGTATTTGGTATATCCTATAGAACAGAGTATTTTAGTAATATCCTATAGAACAGAGTAGTTGGTTATATACTATATATAACAGAGTAGTTGGTGATATACTACTATAGAACAGAGTAGTTGGTAATATCCTATAGAAACAGAGTCGTTGTTATATCCTTAGAACAGAGTAGTTGTATACTATAGAACAGAGTAAGTGGTAATATGTATAGACCTGAGTAGTTGATGATATACTATAGAACAGAGTAGTTGGTCATATCCTGTAGAACATCGAGTACGTAGTTGGTAATGTCCTATAGAACAGAGTAGTTGGTAATATATAATAGAACAGAGTAGTTGGTAATATCATATAGAAAGAGTAAGTTGGTTATATACTATATAACAGAAGTAGTTGGTTATATACTATAGAACCAGAGTAGTTGGTTGTATGTTATAGAACAGAGATTTGGTAATATCCTATAGAACAGAGTATTAGTAAATAATCCTATAGAACAGAGTAGTTGGTTATATACTATAGAACAGAGTAGTTGGTGATAATACTATAGAACAGAGTAGTTGGTAATATCCTTAGAACAGATATGTAATACCTATTAAAGAGTATTGGTAATATCCTATAGAACAGAGTAATTGGTTATATCCTATAGAACAGATAAGTTGGTTATATCCTATAGAACAGAGTAGTTGGTAAGATACTATAGAACAGAGTAGTTGGTAATATCGTATAGAACAGAGTAGTTGTGTAATATCTTATAAGAACAGAGTAGTTGGTCATATCCTGTAGAACAGAGTACGTAGTTGGTATATCCCGTATAGAACAGAGTAGTTGGTAATATATATAGAACAGAGTAGTTGTAATATCATATAGAACAGAGTAGTTGGTTATATACTATATAACAGAGTAGTTGGTTATATACTATCAGAACAGAGTAGTTGATATATCCTAATAGAACAGAGTATTTGGTTGTATGTTTATAGAACAGAGTATTTGGTAATATCCTATTAGAACAGAGTAGTTGGTTATATACTATAGAACAGAGTACTCTGTAAATACTATAGAACAGAGTAGTTGGTTATATCCTGTAGAACAGAGTAGTTGGTAATATACTATAGAACAGAGTAGTTGGTAATATTCATATAGAACAGAGTAGTTGGTTATATACTATAGAACAGAGTAGTTGATTATATACTATTGACAGAGTAGTTGATAATATCCTATAGAACAAGAGTATTTGGGTGTATCTTATAGAACAGAGTAGTTGGTAATATCCTACAGAACAAAGTAGTTGGTAATATCCTATAAACAAGTAGTGGTAAGATACTATAGAACAGAGTAGTGGTAAGATACTATAGAACAGAGTAGTTGTAAGATACTATAGAACAGAGTAGTTGGTAAGATACTATAGAACAGAGTAGTTGGTAATATACTATAGAACAGAGTATTTGGTAATGTCCTATAGAACAGAGTACGTAGTTGGTAATATACTATAGAACAGAGAAGTTGGATATATCCTATAGAACAGATGTCGTGGTAATTTCCTGTATTACTCAATGATGAGAGAGCCAACCACACACAAGTCAGAGTTATATTATAAAGTCCATCTTAATATTATATGAGCTTCACCAATAGCCCTTTTTGACTCTCAGATCAATTCGGTGTCTATAAATGAATTCTCTGAGAGTGTCTACAAAACAATTCTTAGTATCATTTATAGCCAAGATACACCCCTCTCAACTTACAAAGAACCTTTTACTTGAAAGAGGAGTATCCCTAAGCTAGATACATTAGCTATAAATTATCGTTCAGTTTGGTCTCCTAAGACGAGGTTTCAATCTCATGCTTGGTACCAAAACATTACCTCATCCAATGGCATATATCAATTGTCAATTCTATCAAAATACCCCCTCCTGGATAAGCTCAGAAAAGACAGTGAGCCTCTTAGGTCATATACTAGGTCAAGATAAGGGCAATCAGAGGGGACATACAATGGTTCCAGACACTGCCATACTCCTTCCCCCAATGAGAAAAGTAGGGAGTAACTGGCGTACAGACATTGTATGAGATAACTAACTGGTTCCCATTAATAACGCCATCCCTTCACATGGTTTAGGAATAGTTACAGACACATTCCCATAAGAAGACAATGTTCCATTCTGTCCTCCTCCCCTTCTGATATTCTACATAGCACCACATGGTTTAACAGATACATTGACATATGAAGACAAGCCTGACCTCTCCCCTCTCTGGGCCCCAAGTGACTAAGCCCTAGCTGATAAGGGAAAATGCAACTGCCAACCCTATTGTCCAAAGGAACCATTCTAATGACAAGTATCTCACAAGCATATGATGAAAATAACATCTTATCTTCTTTGGGCTGCAAGCCCGAAGCCGGGCACAATATGACAACAGCCACTTCAAGGCAGGGCGCGAAATTCAAAATATATTTTTTAGAAAATATTTAACTTTCACACATTAACAAGTCCAATACAGCATATGAAAGATAAACATCTTGAGCTTTTATTCGACCCCAGATCAAGTAATACACTCCATTTCTTCTCTCACTCCCTGTTGACATCTAGTGGAAGGTGTATGAAGTGCATGTATACTGATATATATGAAGGCCATTTATAGGCAGGCCCTAGAACAGAGCATCGATTTCAGATTTTCCACTTCCTGTCAGGAAGTTTGCTGCAAAATGAGTTCTGTTTTACTCACAGATATAATTCAAATGGTTTTAGAAACTAGAGAGTGTTTTCTATCCAATAGTAATAATAATATGCATATTGTACGAGCAAGAATTGAGTACGAGGCCGTTTGAAATGGGCACCTTTTTCCAAGTTACTCAATACTGCCCCTGCAGCCAAAAGAAGTTATCTATCTATGTTACCTAACTAACTCTGATTCAGTCACGACACAGAGTAGTTGGTTATATCCTATAGAACAGAGTAGTTGGTAATATACTATAGAACAGATAGTTGGTTATATCATAGAACAGAGTATTTGGTAATATCCTACAGAACAGAGTAGTTGGTTATATACTATAGAACAGAGTAGTTGGTTAAATCCTATACAGATCTCCTTTTCATCTAAACACAATAGCATGTTTTAACTTAACCTTAACAGTCTGAAACCATGGAGAACATGCTCATTATAGTGTTTTGGTGTTAGTGTTGACGTTGGGAACACCTAAAGAGTCAGTTTTRGATAAAAGAAGACAAACTTTGATAGTTAGCCAAGAGGGCTAGAGAAGCAGATCAATAATGGCGGTAGCTGGTACGAATCCTGTGCCGGACATAGATGAACTGACAACCAGAAAACTTCTGGGTTGGGGTTGGGGGGTAGATCAGCTTTAATATTGCAGATAGGTTGTAGGTTCGATCAATTTAATAGTTTGCATAATTTCTAATCCCCCTTTTTCCCCTCTTTTTTCCCTCTATACTTTCCCCCCCCGCCTTACCATCCCTACCCTAATTCTTCTCTAATTAAAAGTCTCTCCTTAATTTCTGAATCACGCCTGTAACGTCAGTAGCTACAGTAGACTGTGCACGCTTCGGAGGGAGGGGGAGGGGCAAGTAGCCTACACACACATACACACACACACACACTGGCAAACATGTTCTCCTGGCAGACAGACAGACAGACAGACAGACAGACAGACAGACAGACAGACAGACAGACAGACAGACAGACAGACAGACAGACAGACAGGCAGGCAGGCAGGCGGGCAGGCAGGCAGACACTGGAATAAGTTTCTGAGTGACAGTGAGGGCTTTGCATAGGCGCTTTGTTGTGGGTTTTTTTGAGACTGGAAAAAAATGAACGGTATTTACCTGTTCCCATGCTTTTAAAATAATGTTTCTGCTCCAGAATGGTATAGATCACTTTCATTCTCGGTTCTGGTTCTGTTCCTTGAAAAATGTATTTCCCATTTTTTGGTTCTGTTCCCTGAACCGGTTGAAATCACTTCAAATACTTTTTCTGTGTTTGATTGAGCTTGCCTGGCTTAATGGACCAATAGAATAGTCCCAAAACTGCAAACCTCGACCACCTGCCACTCCAATTAGGCTAGAACGAAACGCTCAAACTATTTAAAAGATTTCAAATAGTATCTTAACCCAGATCTGTTTTGTAGTATTCAGGTGGATTCCAGTGCACTGCAGTGCAGAGTGTGCAGTGCAGAGCCTTAACAATGAGAGTGTTATCTTTCCTCAAGGCTCCCGAGTGGCGCAGAGGTCTAAGGCACTAGATCTCAGTGCTAGAGGCGTCACAACAGACACCCTGGATTGAATCCAGGCTGTATCACAACCGGCCGTGATTGGCAGTCCCATAGGGCGGCGCACAATTGGCCCAGTGTCATCCGGGTTTGGCTGGTGTGGGCCGTCATTGTAAATAAGAATTTGAATTGTCTGGTTAAATAAAAAAATACATTCTTGGCCCTGCTGCTCCCGGAGAATAGGCCTCTCTACCTAATAGTATTTTGTCTACTCTGGTTTTAGCTGATAGGTGGGATACGCTTACTATTATTCATTTATTCATTGGCAGGGCCAAACCGAGCCATCTAATTATGTGCTAGTGGTTTAAATGACGCATCTAATCGTTTAGACAGACACCTTTGTGTTTCTGAGGTAAATAAAACAATTCAAGTGATGTGGCCATTAAGGCTACAGATGTTGCAGGACAATTTGAAATGACAACACTGCACAAGTTGTTCTGACCATATAAATGTCTGCTTTTATATTGTCTACCTTCTACGTTGCCTTGAGGCAGAGTGCCATACTGCTGTGTGGATCATCCCTGTACAGTTTACCCTGTTGTGCCCTTGGAGGATCGCATGCTTATCATAGATGTTTGGCTGTCTGACACCCAGTGAATTGTGTGTGTGTGTGTGTGGTGTGTGTGTGTGTGACACCCAGGGACTCAGCCATCCTGCTGGCTGTCCTGGAGAGCCCACTCCCTGCTGTCAAGTTGCCAAATCAGGAGTTTAGGGCTGTGTTCTAAAATGGCAACAAAGCCCATTGTCAAAAGTAGTATATTGTATAGGGAATAGGGTATCATTTCCAAAAGCTTAAAGAACCCTCAGGACATTAAACTCGCCATGCTTCACTACGCCATGCTGTGCGCATTCTCTGCCAATGAGAGTGAAGGTTTATTTGGTAATGGGCCATGGATAGGCGCCCAAGTTCTTTGTTTATAATGACCTGAGTGTTGTGAATTCGTACTGTTGAATATGTATGTTGTATTTTTTTGGAAGCAATGTTGGCAATGGGTTCTTCTCCTGGGTGACGTGAGTTGAACTATTGCCGCATTAGCCCCATCAATGTGTTCAGAATGTGATGAATAACAGAACAGTATTGATTTGTGAATTTGGTTTTGTAATAAAAAGTGCAACAATATCACATGTTTCTCCTAGAAAACTGTCCATTTCGTTTTGGGAAGTGCTCATCAGTTAAGATACTCCAAAAGGAGAAACATTTCAAAGCTTTAAATCTGTCAATTTAAAAAATATGGTATAAAAGACATGCATTTAAAGAGTCACACCCTGATCTGTTTCACTTGTCTTTGTYCTTGTCTCCACACCCCTCCAGGTGTCGCCCATCTTCCCCATTATCCCCAGTGTATTTAAACCTYTGTTCTCRGTCTGTTGCCAGTTCGTTTTGTTCATCAAGCCTAACAGCGTTTTTCCCCTTGCTCCTGTCTGTTTCTAGTTCCTGTTTTCCCGGTTTTGAACTTTCTGTCTGCCCTGACCCTGAGACTGCCTGCCGTTCTGTACCTTGTCACACTACACTGGATTATTGACCTCTGCCTGCCCTGACCCTGAGCCTGCCTGCCGTTCTGTACCTTGTCACACCACACTGGATTAATGACCTCTGCCTGCCCTGACCCTGAGACTGCCTGCCGTTCTGTACCTTTTGGACTCTGATCTGGATTGACGATCTCTGCCTGCCCTTGATCTGTTATTTTGCCTACACCGGTTCTAGTAATAACATTTTGTGACTTCGACACTGTCTGCATCTGCGTCTTCCCTAAAACGTGATAAAGAGTTCATATCTTTAGTCGAATGTAAGCAGGGTTATAAACTAAACAGTTTTTATGCGAGTAAAGTTATACCGTATTTTAAAAAATCACGACAGCTGTGATGGAAGCAGGAAGCTTTAGTACAATTTTATAAAAGCAGACAGATAATTTGTTGTTTGACAAGGTGGGATCTTTTTGTGTCAGTAAAATGTATTATGCGAGAAATGGTGGTGGAAATGCCTTTATGATGGTCCAGTCCAATAAATATTGAGGGTCTTATTCTAGTGACATGATGATCGATGCTTGACTGCTGTTTGACAAATAAAAATATTCTCGCTCTAATCCATAATTATCTCATCATGTAGACTAACCTACCTGCACTATATCTGCGAGCTGTTGACTAGAGCACCACGTGCCAAGACCAGAGTCGGCACATTCGCTATTTAACTCAACAGTTTTGACATTTTAGCCATTTAGCTGTCACTTTTATCCAGAGCAACTTACTGTAGTGAGTGCAGACATTTTCAAACTTTTCTTCCATACTGTTGTTTGTGACAGTTGAAAGTGCAATGGAAACACATTGAACTTTATAGATGTTTATTTGGTACATGAAAACTTAAGCGAAAAAGTACATTTTGTGTGCACTACGTCATCACACGCTGATGTTTATCTGCAACAAGTCAGTTTGGTGGAAACATGCCACTGATGGGGAAATGTACTTGTGTTCTTCATGCAGATTTTWGAATATTAGCATAAAAATCTGTTGCCAATTGGACGGAAACCTAGCTATTGTTTAAGGTAGATTTGTGACAGTGCTTTTCTAACCAGGGGGGTGTATGTGTTTCAGAGTATGTGGGTTTTTAATGAAAATAGCTAGGCAGACAACGGTATACAGTATCTTTAACAAACAAAAGCAGACAAAGTCATACTGCAGGAGATGTCATCACTTTTAGAGTAGGCCTACACATAATGTGTTTAACAGAGAGAGGGAGAGAGGACAAATTAGTGCCATGGAAGTGTATTGGAGACATCAGGGTTGTGTAAGAATGCAAGTGAAGGACAGAAAACATAAGGTGTTACACAATTGGTGTGACTCAGGCATGTTTTAAAAGGGAAAGGGGGATACTTAGTCAGTTGTACATCTGAATGTCTTCAACTGAAATGTGTCTTCCGCATTTAACCCAACCCCTCTGAATCAGAGAGGTGCGGGGGGGGCTGCCTTAATCAACATCCACATCTTCAGCACCGGGGGAACGGTATGTTAACTGCCTTGCTCAGGGGCAGAACACGACAGATTTTTACCTTGTCAGCTCGGGGATTCGATCCAACAACCTTTCGGTTACTGGCCCAACGCTCCTACCCGCCAGGCTACAAAAYGCCTGTGTACCACATGTGCAGCACACGTGGAACCACTCATGGCCACTTATCACAGTGGTGTAGGCATAATTCTTTGCATCCCAGGTGAACTGTAAAAATTGACAACACTTTTTTTGTGGTTATTTCCATTCTGACAGATTACATAATGATAACAACACCCAGTCACCCAGTCTTCAAACTCAATTAGATACTTTGTGTGTCTGTGTGTGCATGTCTGTGTATCTGTGTTTGTCTGTGTCTGTGTGTGCATGTGCATGTTTGTGTGCTCCTCTCTAGGCAGAGTACTCCTCTCTAGGCAAAGTACTCCTCTCTAGGCAGAGTACTCGTCTCTAGGCAGAGTGCTCCTCTCTAGGCAAAGTACTCCTCTCTAGGTAGAGTGCTCCTCTCTAGGCAGAGTGCTCCTCTCTAGGCAGAGTGCTCCTCTCTAGGTAGAGTGCTCCTCTCTAGGCAGAGTGCTCCTCTCGTCGGAGAGTGCTCCTCTCTAGGTAGAGTACTCCTCTCTAGGCAGAGTACTCTCTAGGCAGAGTACTCCTCTCTAGGCAGAGTACTCCTCTCTAGGCAGAGTACTCCTCCCTAGGCAGAGTACTCCTCTCTAGGCAGAGTGCTCCTCTCTAGGTAGAGTACTCCTCTCTAGGTAAATGCTACTTCTTCCCCATCAGGGTCCTACTTTTAGCCAGAGCTGTTTGTTTTTGCACTCTGTTACTAAGCAACGTCACAGACCCTTTTCACAGAAAGGCCGTTCTGAAAACATGTGAAAGTGGAGGAAAGGGCATACTTAGTCAGTTGCACAACTGAATGCATTCAACCAAAATGTGTCTTCCTCATTTAACCCAACCCATCTGAATCAGAGAGGTGAAGGGGCTGCCTTAATCGACGTCCACGTCATATGGCGCCCAAGGAACAGTTTTTGTTGAGGTTTAACTGCCTTGCTCAAGGGCAGAACGGTAGATTTGTTCACCTTGCCAGCTCGGGGTGTGTGTGTGTCAGACCTGGGTTCAAATACTATTTAGGGAATTTAAATTACTTTCAAAGACATTTGGAAGAAAGTATTAGGATATACAGTGCATTCGGAAAATATTCAGACCCCTTGACTTTTTGTTATGTTACAGCCTTATTCTAAAATGTATTACATTGTACTGCCATWATAACAAAGCAAAAACAATTGATCAATTTTAACAAATGTATGAAACATTAAAACTGAAATATTACATTTGCATAAGTATTCAGACCCTTTACTTTGTTGAAGCACCTTTAGCAGTGATTACAGCTTCGAGTCTTCTTGGGTATGACACTACAAGCTTGGCACACCTGTATTTGGGGAGTTTCTTACATTCTTCTCTGCAGATCCTCTCAYGCTCTGTCAGGTTGGATGGGGAGTGTCGCTGCACAGCTATTTTCAGGTCTCTCCAGAGATGTTCGATCAGGTTCAATTCCGGGTTCTGGCTGGGCCACTCAAGGACATACAGAGACTTGTCCCGAAGCCACTCCAGCGTTGTCTTGGCTGTGTGCTTAGGGTCGTTGTTGTGTTGGAAGGTAAACCTTCACCTCAGTCTGAGGTCCTGAACGCTCTGGAGCAGGTTTTCATCAAGGATCTCTCTGTACTTTACTCCATTCATCTTTCCCTCGATCCTGACTAGTCTCCGAGTCCCTGCAGCTGAAAAACATCCCTACAGCATGATGCTGCCACCACCATGCTTCACCGTGTTCTTGGGGATCTTCAATGCTGCAGACATGTTTTGGTACCCTTCCCCAGATCTGTGCCTCGACACAATCCTGTCTCGGAGCTCTACGGACAATTCCTTCGACCTCATGACTCGGTTTTTGCTCTGACATGCACTGTCAACTGTGGGACCTCATATAGACAGATGTGAGCCTTTCCAAATCATGTCCAATCAATTGAAATTACGACAGGTGGACTCCAATCAAGTTGTAGAAACATCTCAAGGATGATCAATGGAAACAGGATGCACCTGAACTGAATTTCGAATCTCATAGCAAAGGGTCTGAATACTTATGTAAATAAGGTATTTCTGTTTTTTATTTTTAATAAATTTGCAAACATATATAAAAAAAAAGTTTTCGCTTTGTCATTATGGGGTATTGTGTGTAGATTGATGAGGATTTTTTTTTGAAAATCGATTATAGAATAAGGCTGTAACGTAACAAAATGTGCAAAAAGTGAAGGTGTCTGAACTTTCCGAATGCACTGTACAAATATTCAACACAAGTAGTTGAATATTGGAATCCATTTGGAAATACATTTGGAAAGTAATGGCATGTATTTGAAAATACTTGAATACCCAGTATTTTTTTTTATACATGTAAGTACTCTGATGCATTTGAACCAATGATTGGTATTAACCCTAGTTGACTGACAGGGGCCGCTGTTTTGAATCCACTGCACAGCCGTTTTGGTACTTGTCCTCAATGTTAAGAATCCTGGAAGATATAGAAAGGCATCTATTAATGTTTGCATTTCGTTTTGACAAGTATATTACAGACACCTTAATGCATACATTTAAATTATATTATGTGAACTGAACATAAAAATTAATAACATATGAAGACGTATTCCTTAAAGTATTGTTTTTTTTTGTACTGATGTTACTGTCCTCCCTTCAACAAAGAAATACTTAAATACATGTAATTTCTTCCTTGAAACATTTTTTMGGAAATACTGTATAATTCCGTTCATTCCTATTGATGGAGGACTGTTCCTTCTGAGGAGTACCAATATGGRGGCCGGTGGCTTCAAAGCCTCTCATTGGCCAAATTATAGCATAAGCATTCCAAGGTTTATACACATCATTGATTTGAACCCAGGTTTGTTTGGTATTTGAAAATAATGTATTTGGAAATAAGTATTTGAAAATATTTTCAAATTGTAGGCTATTTATTAAAATACTTTGAAATACTTCCAATGGAAGTAGTTGATTTGGACACATTATTTGAACATTTTCAAATACACATAGAATAAGTATTAATAATAAGTTAATTAATAATAAATAACAAAGAATCCAATATACATGTATTTGAACCCAGATGAGGTATGTGTACTGTTCTCCAACCAAAATGTCTTCATCCGTCTCCTGTCCAGCACCAGTTGACTGTTACTTTGAGGTTAACACAGTTACCCAATTTTTTTATTTTACCTTTTACCTTTAATAAGAACAAATTCTTATTTACAATGACAACCAAACCTGACGACGCTGGGCTAATTGTGTGCCGCCCTATGAGACTCACAATCACAGCCGGATGTGATACAGCCTGGATTCGAACCATGGACTGTAGTTACATCTCTTGCACTGAGATGCAGTGCCTTAGACCGCTGGGCCACTCGGGAGCAACCTCTTGGGTTGTGGGAATCTCTGAACCCAGAACCAAATCTTCTAAACTCGCTGGTCACAAGAGACTATGGTTGGGGCTGGAAACTAGGGTTGGAACTCAAGGGTTTTGCTTGCTCACAAGGGTTTTAGGAAGGTCAGAAGGTATAATCATATCAACAAGTTTAGGTAACACTTTACTTGTCACCCAGCGTCATAACAAGTTATGAAACGATCATAACTATGTCATAATATGTCATAACAGCTGACATAACGTGTCATAACCTGTAATAACATAGTCATAACACTGTACATAACACATGACACATACACTACCGTTCAAAAGTTTTTTTGTCCATTAAAATAACATCAAATTGATCAGAAATACAGTGTAGACATTGTTAATGTTGTAAATGACTATTGTAGCTGGAAACATCTGATTTGTAATGGAATATCTACATAGGCGTACAGAGGCCCATTATCAGCAACCATCACTCCTGTGTTCCAATGGTACGTTGTGTTTGCTAATCCAGGTTTATCATTTTAAAAGGCTAATTGATCATTAGAAAACCCTTTTGCAATTATGTTAGCACAGCTGAAAACTGTTGTTCTGATTTAAAAAAGCAGTAAAACTGGCCTTCTTTAGACTAGTTGAATATCTAGAGCTTCAGCGTTTGTGGGTTTGATTACGGGCTCAAAATGGCCAGAAACAAAGAACTTTCTTCTGAAACTCGTCAGTCTATTCTTGTTCTGAGAAATGAAGGCTATTCCATACGAGAAATTGCCAAGAAACTGAAGATCTCATACAATGCTGTGTACTACTCCCTTCACAGAACAGTGGAAACTAGCTCTAACCAGAATAGAAAGAGGAGTGGGAGGCCCCGGTGCACAACTGAGCAAGAGGACAAGTGCATTGGAGTGTCTAGTTTGAGAAACAGATGCCTCACAAGTCTTCAACTGGCAGCTTCATTAAATAGTACCCGCAAAACACCAGTCTCAACATCAACAGTGAAGAGGCAACTCCGGGATTCTGGCCTTCTAGGCAGAGTTGCAAAGAAAAAGCCATATCTCAGACTGGCCAATAAAAATAAAAGATTAAGATGGGCAAAATAACACAGACACTGGACAGAGGAACTCTGCCTAGAATGACAGCGTCCCGGAGTCGCCTCTTCACTGTTGACATTGAGACTGGTGTTTTGCTCTGTTGCTGATGACTGATGACTGACATAAGGGGATGTACTTGACAGGCCTATCTGGCTTATATGATTATGATGGTCATAATGCTTCATGACAGTGTCATAAAGTGTATTTTCTACAAGTTATTTAAAATATATGATTAAAAAAACATGACTAAAGAATTCATTACAACAAGGACTTAATAAATAAAATGATAGGAAAATTCTTGGCAGGGAAAAAACATGAATTAATGTGGGTTATGACACTATCATGTAGGTGTCATAACCAGCCATAAAATAACACAATATATGTCACAACAGGTGTAAATATGTGGGTCATGACAGTATTATGACCATATTATGACAGGTTATGACAATTTCTGTCAGCTGTTTTATTATGACATGATTATTATCATTATGACATGATTAATCATTATGACATGATTATGACGTTATAATGTGTTATGACGCTGGGTGTCAAGTGAAGTGTTACCGCTAGCTATTAATCATCTTTGGCTGAGGCGGCTAACTCTCCTCCTGCAGAGTCACTGGGTATGCAGGCTTTTGCTCCATCCCTACACCTACACACCTAATTCAGCTTATCAAAAATGGGTGCCGCTAAATAGTAGAATGATGTGTGATGGAGTGGGTTTGGTAKAGAATCTTGCAGGAGAGTAGCTCTCCAGAACCTCTTTGGGTTTGCCACCCATGGTCTACGATAAGCATTGTATGAAATTCTACAGAGCTGTTGGAAGGGTCTTAACCTGTGATTGTAGTGACAGAAGTGGCAGCAGAACATAATGGAGAAATAAAGAGGGTTAAATGGAGGTGCTGACTTCTCTAACACTACTATCTCAAAGGACAATGGTGGAATGTAAGCTGCAGTTATGAGAAAAAAAAACGTTTTCAAGGATATTTTCAATGACAAGTTCCTTCCGTTTCCCTTTTGCTTTAGGTGGCCATATTTTTCTGATCACAGCTGATCGCCAGTTTAATTGCTTCTTTAATCAGCACAACAGTTTTCAGCTGTGCTGACATAATAGCGAAAGGGTTTTCTAATGAGCAATTAGCCTTTTAAAATGATAAACTTGGATAAGCTAACACAATGTGCCATTGGAACACAGGAGTGATGGTTGCTGATAATGAGCCTCTGTGCCTATGTAGAAATTCTATTAAAAATCAGCCGTTTCCAGCTACAATAGTCATTTACAACATTAACAATGTCTACACTGTATTTCTGATCAATTTGATGTTATTTTAAAGGACAACATTTTTTGCTTTTCATTCAAAAACGAGGACATTTTTAAGTGACCCCAAACTTTTGAACGGTAGTGTATGTTTCAAGGTTTCTCTGTTTTCAATGCTCTGAGAGGAGCTGTAATTTGTCTGAATAACTTATATGAACAGGAGTGATTCTCTGCTTTAAACGCTCTGAGAAGGGCTGTAAATTTGTCTGAATAGCTTGTATCTACAGGAGTGATTTCTTTGCATTAGTATTTATTCAGGCGGTTCAGTGAAGGAAATACAGTAGTTTATGACCATCCAAACATCTGTTTTATTTAAAATGGCTCTTTTTCATCTAAGGATGTGGGGGAGTAACTACAGCCACACAACCTAATGAAGGTACTGCATTTAAACCCACATTCATATGGCTCATTGATTGATGTAGAGTAAGTCATTATTTATGATGCGTTTTGAGATTGAAATTTCTCTCTCTCTCTCTCTCTCTCTCGCTCTCTCTCTCATAACAACAGCAATCTTCAGTAAACTGTCATCCTCATTCTGTCAATGATGTTATATGATAAATGGTTTAGAGTGATTGTAGTCTGTTTTTGAACAGTGGGATAGTATTCAGAACTCTGAAATAGTATCCCTTTTGCAGCTGTTCTTCAACACAATATTTACCAAACCTTTTTTCCACCATGAATAGGAAACTGTATTCTTCAAAGGCAGTCATCACGAAGTAGATTGTGTTGACGACAAATGCCCTAATATTACGTGTGGATGACAGGGATACATATATTGACAAAGCAAAGCAAATCTCTCAGACTGAAACCAAGGTTACGAGTCAGGATAATCATTATATTTCACTGAAGTTGGCTGAGTTACACTGAGTTGCATGGTTTTGTTATACTTCAAAGAAAAAGGAAATCACATGTACAGGGCCTATAGAGATTCWACACCCCCTTGAACTTTTTTCACATTTTATTGTGTTAATTTCATGCATTTAAATAAGGATTCCCCTCCCCCAGTTTATCTACACAGCATACWCCACACTTTTAAGGGGATTTTTTGTTTTGTGAAAAGTTAATACAATACATGGTGGAAGCACCTTTGGCAGCAATTACAGCTGTGAGTCTTTTGGGATAGGTCTGTACCAACTTTGCACACCTAGATTTGGCAATATTTGACCATTCTTTACAAAACTTTTCAAACTCTGTCAAGTTCCTTGAGGAGCATCGACGGTCAGAATACTTTAAGTCATGCCACACATTTTAATTGGATTTAGGCCGGGGCTCTGACTGAGCCACTCAAGTATTGAGCCACTACACTGTAGCTTTGGCTTCGGGTCATTGTCATACTAAAAGGTGAACTTCCATTCCAGTTTCAGATTTCTTGCAGAGGGCAGCAGGTTTTCCTCAAGGACTTTTCTATACATTGCGACATTCATTTTCCCTTTTATCCTGATAATTGAGAAACATCCCCATAACATGATGCAGCCACCACCATGCTTTACTGTAGGGATGTGCCGTGTTGGGTTTACACCAAACCTAGCACTTTGCATTTAGGCAAAAAAGTTCAATATTTGTTACGTCGAACSACAACTTTCTCCCACATGGCTACAGAATGTCCAGTGTTTTTTTTGCACACTTCAAGCGGGATTCAAGTTGGGCTTTCTTGAGTAATGGCTTCCTTCTTGTCACCCTACCATACATGTCAGATTTGTGGACTGCTTGGGATATTGTTGTCACATGCACACTGTGATGTGTTGTTGTCCAGTCTTAGCCATAAAAGTCTGTAGCTCTTTCAAAGTTTCCATTGGACTCTTGGTAGCCTCTCTGATCTTCTACTTGCTCAGTCTTCCAGTTTGGAGGGACGGCCTGATCTCGGCAGGGTCTTGGTGGTGCCATACACCTTCCACTTCTTAATAATCGTCTTGACCGTGCTCCAAGGGATATTCAAGGCCTATAAAATATTTTTATTCCCATCCCCTGATCTGTACRTTTTCACAACTTACCCAGCAGAGGGAACCTACAGGAACTGCTGAATTTATCCTGAAATTGTGTGAATCACTACAATTTAACACAGGCAGAGGCCAAATAACTTGGTGTGTGATTTTGAAGGTGATTGGTTACGTCAAGCTAATTATAGGATTGCTTTTACAAGGGGTGTGGACACTTATCCAACCAAGCTATTTCATTTTTTAAATAGATTTTTTTCACTTGGAAGGTACATCAATCCCCCKAAAAATATTTGTATGCATTTTAWTTCCAGGCTATAAGGCAGCAAAAGGGGAAAATGTTGAATGGGGYTATAGACTTTCTATAGGCACTGTATGTKATTTGGTATCATAAAACGCCCTTGGCTATTTCTAATTCCGTTCTCTTGTTCCCACTGTGTTGTTTTTAACATAGCAGCCTGCTTTCCACTTAATGATATACTCTAATATAATATACAACCCACATGGGATAAAATGGGATGCATCCCAAATGGCACCCTATTTTCTTTATAGTTCACTACTTTTGACCAGAGCCCTATAGGTAGTAGAGCCCTATGGGTAGTAGATCCCTATGGACCCTGGTCAAAAGTAGTGAACTATATACAGAATAGTGTGCCATTTGGGACGAATCCTGGATGTCATCCTGTCACGCCCTGGCTATAGAGAGGTTTTTTATTCTCTATTTTGGTTAGGCCAGGATGTGACTAGGGTGGGCAGTCTATGTTCTTTTTTCTATGTTGTTGGTTTTCTATGTGTTTGGCCTGGTGTGGTTCCCAATCAGAGGCAGCTGTTTATCGTTGTCTCTGATTGGGAGCCATACTTAGGTAGCCTGTTTTCCCATTTTGTGTTGTGGGTGATTCATTTCTGTTTAGTGTGTGTTGCACCTGACGGAGCTGTTTCGGTTGTCACTTTGTTGTTTTTGCTTTTTAGTGTTCAGTTTCTATTAAACATGACGAACACTTACCACGCTGCGTTTTGGTCTTCACCTTCTTTCGACGACAGCCGCTACACATCCATTATCTTCCCAGCTTTGATGTTTTGAAGGAAATAACACATTTCCTCTGTCTTGTTGTGCACAACGTTTCAATGAATATTAATTCTGGATTATTACCAGCGGGGGATGTATGCATATGATTTTCTGACATGCAGCCAGGTGTGAAAATTATGCTACTGTATTCATTAAACATCTCAGGTATGTTGCAGATCTAMGATCAGTTTTGCATTTTAGATAATGAGGAATACAATTTTACGGACATGGGGTTCTGATCCTAGATCAGCACTTCTACTCTGAGACTTTTTGTAAATCACCAAGCAGGTTAAGTCATAAGAGGCTGTCTGCAGTGAGGTTTTGTCAGAGGGTGAAGACAATTTATGAAGTACTAAATTACAATACTACGTTTCAATATTCCCAGTCTTCCTACTGAACGGATCTCTCAAAGCATTAATAATCYATCTACTTACAAATCAGAGATGAGTTGGGAGTTCGAAATCTCCAATCTTTATATCGAACTAAAATAAATGGCTGAGATGACAAAATAATGATGTGTTGTGTTTCCCTTTTTAGAACAATTAAACACCAGATTTTGAGGACATAATGGGTGACATAGGTTTAACCATAACATTATCTGAAGAGAACCATCTCTCTAATATGTTTGGAGTAACAGCTAGCTGCCCAACTGTCAGCCCCTGAAATGCTGAGATTCCAAGGGAGTCCAAATAGCGCCCTATTCATAGTCCTTATTTAGACAGCAACACATCACATCAGTATAATCTAATGTTAACTAGACAGCAACATATCACATCAGTGTAATCTAATATGAACTAGACAGCAACACATCACATCAGTGTAATCAAATGTTAACTAGACAGCAACATATCACATCAGTGTAATCTAATATGAACTAGACAGCAACACATCACATCAGTGTAATCAAATGTGAACGAGACAGAAACACATCACATCAGTATAATCTAATGTTAACTAGACAACAACACATCACATCAGTGTAATCTAATGTGAACTAGACAGCAACACATCACATCAGTGTAATCTAAAGTGTGAATAGACAAACATACACATCACATCAGTGAATCTAAGTGAACGAGACAGAAACACACACAGTCAGTATAACAAGTGAACTAGGACAGCAACACATCCATCAGTGAATCTAATGAACTGAACAGCAACACACACATCAGTAAATACTAATTAAACAGACAACACACACATCAGTGAATCTAATGTGAACTAGAACAGCAACACATCACATCAGGATTATCTAATGTAACAGACACAACACATCACATCAGTGATCTAATGTGAACTAGACAGCACACATCACACTCAGTGAATCTAATGAACAAACAGCAACACATCACACAGTGTAACTAAATGTGAACAACAACAACACATCACACATGTAATCTAATGTAACGAACAGACAACACATCACATCAGTAATCAAATGTGAACTAGACAGCAACACATCACATCATGAATTAAGTATGAACTAGACACAACACATCACATCAGTGTAATCTAATTTGAGACAGACAGCAACACATCACATCATGTAGATCTCAATGTGAACTAGACAGCAACACATCACATCAGTGCAATCTATATGGAACGATTTCACCATGTTATAATTTCTGCTTGCCATGCCACACTGCAGAGTTATTGTAACATCATAGCCATTTCTGTGAACCCAGAATATTCCTGTCATGCTCCAATCTCTTAAACTTAATTGAGGTAGACAATCATTTAGACACTTTAGAATTATGGACATGGAAGACCATGACTGCTATATAGGGTGAGGAATTTAGTAATTTGGTGAACTATCCCTTTAAGGAGGTTTTAGCAGCATTTTAAATATGTGAGATAGAAGATAATAGTGAATTATTACGATATTTAAGACTTTCAAAATGCTGTTCCATTCAAAATATTGGAAATATGCTTTATTATGTAAGAAGAATTAGAGAGATGGTTGTTGTTTTTCACTATCTAATCATGGCGATGGGTTTGTCAATGACAGACATGTCTGTTTGAAATCTATCACTTGATGGTTTCATTTCAGAGAGACAAATAATCACGTTTCTTTGCAAAACGCATATGTCCGCTTCACTCTGAGAGAAATAAGTAGTACTGATTTAACAAATAACTACATTTTATGAAAAAACTGTACAAATGATACATTTGTGACATCAATATATTTTTTTAATCATATATTAATATGAGACCTATATGTAAAACATTTACATTTTACATTGTAGTCATAGCAGATGCTCTATCCAAGGCAACTTACAGTAGTGCATTGATCTTAAGATAGCTAGGTGAGACACACAATATCACAGTCACACAGAGTACAGACACATTCCATTCCACGAACAATGGATATATAGCGTTTTGCTGAATAAAACACATTTGGAAACGTTTTGGAAATAAACTCTACATGTGTCGAAATAACTAGAAAATCTCTTTCCTTTTCCAAGGCCAGCAATAGTTTACCTGAGGTTCCCTGCCAACTGCAGAGCAATGTGTCACGACTCCTACGAAGGTGGCTCCCTTCCTGTTTGGTGGCCGGTCGTGCGTCACCGGCCTATCAGTGGCCACGGACCCTTTTCCCCTTTCTGTTTTTTGGTTGCACCTGTTTGTGTTTTAGGCTGATTAGTCGGGCTTTATTTACCAGCAGGCCCGCTGCTGGTGGCTTGCGTATGGTTTGGTTACACGTCTATGAAATGGGTTTCCCATTTTATGGTTTGCTGTACTGTGTGAAATCCCTGTGTTAATAGCGATTGGTTATAGCTGTGTGCTGCAGCCTGTGGTTCGTGGGGTTGTAGTTCACCGTTGGTTTGGATTTGGCATAAAAAGGGAATACTACAACCCTGAACTCCGGCTTCCTGCGCCTAACTTCTTCACCCACTACACCCCGGACGATTCACAAGGAGTAGTCTTGATTAGATCTTAGAGAAAAATGGTATTAGATTTGTTCATATTTTTATTACATTTGCATGAGGGAGCTCCAGGCTAAATTCGATTTACCTACATTTGTTTTCTTTGAGATTTAACAGAGGAAGCCAAACTAAATAAAGAAGGACCACAGGGCATAAGATCAAAAGAGTGTGAATGACCATTTCTAATCAGGCAGTTTACTGAAGTAAGTTTTCAACTGCATGCATCATATACAAAGATTTCTGTCAGTGTTGATGCAATCATCACCCATGCAACACGGGTATCGAGGGAAATCGGGTTCTTCGGCGCCAATAGGCTCCCGAAAAGGCACATACCACCAAAGGCCAATCAGACGGATCGAAGCAGCTAACCATACTTCTCCCCTGCACAGACCTGCACTTTAGAGACTATTTGCAGCTCAGAGAATTAGCACCTTGGAGATGTATTCCTGACTCTACACACAGTCCAAACCCTTACAGCACAAAGTTACAAATGAACCACAACACACAAACACATAATACACCACAGCACACACACACACACACACACACACACCAACCCACTATAACCAACCACACAACAAAGCACAACACCACACACATCAACACACAACACACAACACACACACACACCACAACACACAAGAGAGAGAGAGAATTCACATGCTGTTCTATTACATATTAATATTGCTAACATGTGTAGTTTCAGTGTCCATAATACTTATGCAGACTTACCCCCCCATATTCAACTACTGTTGATTTTTGAACTTGATTATTTATATGTTATATTGGTTATGTTAGATTTATGTACTGCTTGTGATTGGAGCTTAGCACATAATTCATCTTCGCTCGACCTTATTATACTGTGAATATTGATTTGATATAAGTGTAGCGAAGGTCGATATACTAACACAGTTCAAGTCGTGATGTTGACAGATTTCCGACACCACAAGTTGCCTCTCACATCATACCATCGTATCCTTACTCCAGTCAAAGACTAGTGCGCTCGATTGTAGTGATATTTTTGCAATCATGTTCATCATTACATAATTTAAAAAAACCGCAAATTCCAGTTTTTCTATGCAAAGTTAGTGTATAAGTTTCAGTCTATTGATGAATAATATTAATTGATGGGAGCAAATAAAAGATATAACATTTCAAGTCTATAACTGAGCATGAAAGGTGACTTAGTTATTTATAAGTCCATAGCCTCGTGTGTGAGTGGATACTTAAGTTCAAGTAGGATTTGAATTTAAGACACGAAGAAAAACCTGTGTAGTCCTGGTCTAGCCCACTGGCAGTAAAAGGATAAAGGTATCAAATCTCTTCTACCGTTGAAGATTTCATTGCTCAACGAAGATGTTAGTTTCCCCCTTGAAAGTTTAGTTTCCCACTAAGGTCACTGCCACTAAAAACTCACTGAAACCAGACACTTGGCTTGTGGAATATGCATATTACTTGGAATGAACCTGCAAATGAATACGTACATGACACTGACACAACTCTTGTTATCACACATTAAATAACATTCTCTCAGCCTGTCTCAAACTCACTCTCACCATCTCTCCAGATATATAAAGTTCGAATGCCTTGCGTGCCTAGTGGAATGGCTACCACCTTCGAGGTAAACTGCCATGCGAAGAACCAAGTAAACGATCTAACAGCAGGTTCCATTGAAATGAGGTCTGTACATCAGACTGGCCATCTTTTTATTGGAGTCTGTATACATCAACTGCCTATTATCATCGGAGTCGTACATCAGACTGCCATATTGTATTGGGGTACAGTCAGACTGCCATATTTTAATCGAGCTGTACATCAAACTGCCATATTATCTGAGGTCTGTACATCAACTGCCTATATTTACGAGGTCTTACATCAGACTGCCTATTCTATTGAGTTTTACAATCACAACTTTCCCTAATTCTCTCGTCTGAGGCACAGCTGAGTAGCAGAAACATTGGCTAAGCTACACGGAGCTGAATTTACATTTCTGGTTGTAAGAGTTATTTCTTCATTTAAGAAGCCCACTCTAGGTAGGGTTGGGTTAGGTTAGGGTAGGTTAAGTAGTTTAAGGCCTAAAGGCTGTCATCCTCGTTCTTCGCTCTGAAAGAGCAAGGACGCATCTAAACCAATACGCAGCCGTGAGTGTCCATGTTATAGGAAAACTGAACAAACAACAAATACAAAAACAATAAACGTAAACAAACCGAAAACAGTCCCCTTGGCAACACTGACACAGAAACAATCACCCACAAAATACACAAAAAATGCGCCTAATATGGCCCAATCAGAGACAACGATAACAACATCCGTCTAAATTGAGAACCAATCTAGGCAACATAAACTACCTAAACACCTAGAATGACACAACCCCATAAATTACAAAAAAAAACCTAGTACAGTAAAACAACTAGACAGACATAAAACACACAAAACCACCCTCGCAACACCCTGACCTAACAAAAATAATAAAGAGAACAAAGATAATAAGGCCAAGGGCGTGACATAAGTTAGGGGTAGGTTAGGGTAGGGTTACGGTTAGGAAAATAGATTAAAATTGAATCAAACTGTGGTCCCCACAAAGTCATAAACGTCATGCTGGATTTGTCGCTGTTTAAAATAGTGTCATTTAGGCGTAGCCCACCCAGACCAAACAGCTTGGGAAAGTTCAGAACATGTCCCATGGCTTAAACTTCGATAGGCCCTAATGACATCATTGAGTCAATTAGTTTACCTTGAGTATTCAAGCACCGTCAAACTCAGTGCCCTGCTTGAATCAGGGAAATCAAAAAAATCAGCCCAAGACTCAGAAAAATAAAATTGCAGACCTCCACAATCGTTCATCTGGACAATTCGGAAAACGCCTGAAAGTACCACCTCATCTAACAAACAAAATATACACAATTATCAAACACCATGGGACCAAGCACTCCATACACTCAGAAGGATACGCGTTCTGCTCCTAGAACATGAACGACTTGATGCGAAAAAGTGCAAGATCAATCCGCCAAACAACAGCAAAGGACCTGTAAGAGCGAGGAAACAATTACATATAACACGTTTAAACACCTGTAAATAACACAAATAGAAAAGAATTTTGTAACGACTGTAATTTCAATATCAGTAAACAGTTGGTTGGCGTATAGGTAGCTAGCTTAGCAAACAGCTACATACAATAATAGAAAGTCAATATATCATTTGAATAACTACCTACTAAAATGCTAAACAAACTGCACGTCATGAGATCACTCACTGAGGTCAACTTCAGTTGCCTTCTGCCCAAGCGAATGCAGAGTAAACTTCTAGCAACAACGCCCTTCCAAAATATGCCACGAACACACAGTCATTGCGAGATTTACGTGAAGAGAAAACTGAGCTACGGAACATAATTGTACCCGGTTAATAAGGACATCTTAAGCGGAATAATATTCTTGCAGACATAATATAATGGATGTCTTTCTAGACCATGTATGCCCATAACTAACTATTGGCTTCATTTGCGATCTGGAGTGCAGGAATGTTTTAAAACGTTATAAATGCATAGTGGTATCCCTATCTCCAGTGACGAGAACCAGTAAGTCTATGACGAGTCCTACTGAACCACAATAGAAGTAAATCATGAAATGTTTTATTACTCACGATAAACACATGCTTGCAACCAAATGGAAAGTTTCATGACTTTTATTCTGGGAGGGATTATCCCTTAAAAAGGGTGTATTACCCCAGCCACCCCCCCCCTCCTTCATTGTAATACCAAAACAAGTGGCGCATTTGTTGTGATTGCAAAATCCAATATAGCTTGAGTCCGCATCCTCCTGCTGAAGTAATGATCTTATAAGCCTCACTCAAGCCAACTCATTAGCACTTGGCCCTGAAAAGTTG